>NC_061071.1:6714079-6745159 GCF_021917145.1 Hypomesus transpacificus | reverse complement strand
TCTCCCTCCCTCCCTTCACGTCTCATCTCCTTCCTCTCTCGCTTAATGCTGTTGAATTAAAAATGAAAGCGCTAGCGACAGATTCCTTAAAATGTAAATGTTTTTTATGTACCAGGCTACGACACTTAAGTCCTATATTTTGTCTCCTTTTGTCTTTTTTTAACTATATTTGTATGTATGCGGCTGGCTATCTTGGCCAGGTCTCCCTTGAAAAAGAGATTCTTAATCTCAATGGCTCTCTCCTGGTTAAATGAAGGTTAATATCTCTCTCCTGCTCCACGATGCTGCATTTAGAAGTGTCCCAAAACCTCCAGGTTTGGCCAGGCACCGTGTACGTGTGTGTGTGTGTGTACGTGTGTGTGTGTGTTGAGTGAAGACGCTCGGTGCTAAACCGAGCCGTAGCGCTCCAGGACAGGAAATCTTTTGGGAGCGGGGGGGGGGGGGGGGGGTGTAAACCGTCTCCCGGTGTTCCAGCGTTTGATTAAGAACGATGTCTCCAGAGCATCGATCCCCGCGGCCGTCGATGATCCACTCTGATCCGCCGCTGCCACTCTGATCACGGGCTTATCTCCCCCGGTCAGGGCCACCACCAGGAGCTCCCACGGACCGGTCTGGGCTCACTTCCTCCAGTGGGCCTGGGGAGGCTGGACTCCCCCCCCTCCCCCTCCCCCGGGGTCCCATCTGTCACCTCTCTCTGTCCGGCCGGCTCTCCCAGACAGACAGGGGCTCTGGCCCCCCCCCCGGCTGTGTGGGCTGCTTGGGGGGGGGGGGCAGATGTGCCGTGTGTCTTTCCGTGTTGGAGGCCCGTGTGCAAGGCTGGCAGTATCTTTTTCACGGGTGATACACGGCGGTACACGCACCCCTCCCTCCCTGCCGCTGCCCTCTCCCTCCACTGTCTCTCCTGGGGGGGGTGCGCGTGTGTGTGTGTCAGACCGTTTACCATCCTCGGGCCTACAAACACTCTCACCCACCCCCACGAGCACGCTCCACACACACACATATATTCTCTCACACACACAAGGTCATTTAAAGGAGGAAGTGTCCACCGGTGTGAACCATGCCGCCCCCCCCCCGTCCATTTCCTGGGACGTGAGGAACCCCCTGAGGTGGAGCTGTTGTCTTTGGAGAAGGAGGAGGGAGGGGGGAGGGGGGGGACAGCTCAATATCCTAGTGCCCCGTCCCCTTCCTGCCCCCCCAGGTCCCTTCCTCCTCCACCAGGGCCCTTACAGGAGGGCTGAGCCACAACTAATCCCCCTGAGGCCTGAATGCCGCTATTGACACGCCAGGGATTAGGGAAGAGATTAGCGCTATCACATCACTGGATTAGATGGAGTACCGTTCAGACCATTCTCTTCATCCAGGATGTCTGTCTTTCTCTCTCTCTCTCGCTCTGTCTTTCGCTCTGCCCTCCTCCTTTTCTTCCCTCTGGGAGGGATGGCTTCTGTCCAGCGACCTGATGACCGGTCTGTCTGTCTGCCTGCCGTGATGGAGAACCACAGAGTGTCTCCCCTGATCACCCTGCAGACACCTGTCTGACCTCTCTCTCTCTCTCTGTCTAACGGTCTCTCTCTGTGCCTGACCTCTCTCTCTCTCTCTCTCTCTCTCTGTCCTCTCTGTCTAACGGTCTCTCTCTGTGCCTGACCCCTCTCTCTCTCTCTCTGACGTTCTCTCTCTGTGCCTAACCCCTCTCTCTCTCTCTGACGTTCTCTCTCTGTGCCTGACCTCTCTCTCTCTCTGTGACGTTCTCTCTCTGTGCCTGACCTCTCTCTCTCTCTCTGACGTTCTCTCTCTGTGTCTGACCTCTCTCTCTCTCTCTGACGTTCTCTCTCTGTGCCTGACCTCTCTCTCTCTCTCTCTGACGTTCTCTCTCTGTGTCTGACCTCTCTCTCTCTCTCTGACGTTCTCTCTCTGTGCCTGACCTCTCTCTCTCTCTCTGACATTCTCTCTCTGTACCTGACCTCTCTCTCTCTCTCTGACGTTCTCTCTCTGTACCTGACCTCTCTCTCTCTCCCTCTCCCCGCAGGGAGGAGCGCGAGCGCTGGATCCGGGCCAAGTACGAGCAGCGGGTGTTCCTGGCGTCGCTGGGGCCCTCGGAGCTGTCCCTGGGCCAGCAGCTGCTGCGGGCCACGGCGGAGGAGGACCTGCGCGCCGTGGTGCTGCTGCTGGCCCACGGCACGCGGGAGCAGGTGAACGAGACGTGCGGCGAGGGCGACGGGCGCACCGCCCTGCACCTGGCCTGCCGCAAGGGCAGCGTGGTCGTCACCCAGCTGCTCATCTGGGTGAGGGGGGAGAGGGGGGGGTCCGCATTTCATTCCTTTGACTTCGTTTGTTCGTTTTTCAGCGACGCGTCGGGGGGGTTCGGGGATGTTTTGGGGATTGCCGTTTGGTTTGTGGCTAACGGAGACTTGTGTTCTTTTTGTCTCGTCTTTTTTCCTCATCCCTGTCCCCCTGTCTCCCACTCTTACCCTTTCTGTTTCTCTTTCCAATCCTCCTCTACCTTCATCCCCCCCCCCCCTGCAGTACGGCGTGGACATCATGGCGCGGGACGCCCACGGCAACAGCGCGCTGGCGTACGCGAGGCAGGCCAGCAGCCAGGAGTGCGTGGACACGCTGCTGCAGTACGGCTGCCCCGACGAGCGCTTCCCCCTCATGGCCACGCCCAACCTGTCGCGGCGCAACACCAACCGCAACAACAGCTGCAGCAGCACGGGCAGCGCCGCGCTCATATGACCCCCCTCCCTCCCCGTGTCCCCCTCCCCCGCCCCGGTACTGCACCCCCCGACAGAACAGGGCCTCCCCGGACGGAAAGACCTAGAACAAATGCACCCTGATATAGCCACGTGTGCTAGAAAAGGAGAGGGGGGGGAAACCACACCATGCCCCGCTCCTTGAAAGTGGGACTTGTTTCGAAAGGGAGCCTTTGAAAGCCCGACGGTTTGGGAGACACGGACGAACAATTTTGGGAACCACTACTTCTGCACTCCTGTTGTTATACCTTGAGCTAGCCCCCCCATCCCTGACCTCTTGAACCCTGGACCTCCTCCTCAACCACTAGTCGCTCACACGCTCTTGTTGAAATAGTAGATGATGGGAATGACCTCAGTGGTCATTCTCCCTTCCTTTCGCTCTCTCTCTCTCACACACACACACACACCTGCACCTACACGCACCTCTAGGATCCTGAGACGGCGTTGGTCCAGGTATCCAGTCCTTCACAAGGCCGTTTCCTGTATGAAAGCATTGTGGAAGTTCTGCATCCGGGGTTAAGCCCCGCCCCTCCTCCGCTAGCTCACTTCCTGCCTGCATGTTAGTCAGAGCATTCTGGGAAGGGGTTCCGATCCCAGCGCCTGCCAGCTGGGACCTGTGGGGAGGGACCAGGGACCAGGGACCCTGTCCTCATCTGGACGTCCGGTCTCCTGCTGAACCCACCACACTGGACCCCACAGGAAGCCCCTCTCACGCACACGTCACACGACCTTCCCCACACACACGTGTACTCACACATACATCACACTACTGTCCCCCCCCACACACACACACAGACACACACAATACCTTACTCAGTCTTACTCTCTTAGTGTATTCTTGTTCCACAGTGCACCGTCAGAGGTTTCACCTAGCAAAAACTCTGACTTGATTTCAGTCTGTAATGTGAACGCCCCCCCCCCACACACACACACACACACACACACCCGTACCTTTTTTTAATGTGAAAAGTATCTTGATGTAAAAGTTTCAACGACAAAAAAAAAGAAAAGAGAAAAAAAAAAAAAAAATTAAGAGGGAAAAAAACCCGTCGTTCAAGATATCGCCTCAAGATATTTCTTAGGAACAATCAAAAAAAAGTGTGATAGGATAGCATGTCTTACCCGTAGACCCCTCCCCTTTCTGCGCCTGTTCACTTAAACGAGCATCTTTCACGATGTCTGAATTGTGTATACTATCTATCTCATTGTGCATTGCTGGACCAATGGATACATGTATAAATGAATACCCACGAAACGTTTCAAATTGTTATTGTCAGGCTCAGGGAACGGAGACTGTCAATTCCATGCATGTATCTTGAAGCCCCATCCGTTGACTGTCCTCATACATCCTCTTTCGGTTTTTACTCCCAAGTACATACCCATGCTTGTTCGTATTCAGAAGTTTACCATACGAGGACATTGGTGCATAGTTGATTATTTGACAGGCGCTCAAAAACCAGCCACAGCTGTTCAGATTCAACATCGTCCAGTCACACAGATCAAAAGGGAATTTCGCTTTTAAAACATTGTTTATCACTGTTTTTTTATCACTTTGTTTTGCATTTGTCTTTTTTTATCAGTTCATGAATTACATATTGTAAGCTGGTTCCTGCACGGACAAATCATGACGGTTTTGTGTTTGTCAGGAACAGAGGTTCGGAGGAAAGCTGATGTGATGCCCTTCAGGTGCGTTCACTCCTTCACCCGAAGGGAACCGTAAACGAGTGTTAATATAAGCTTTTACAGTGAACTTGTAGCACCTTCAGAAGTATATGGACTTGAGTGTCCAAGCGATTTCAGTTTTTTTGAAGTTGTGTATTTGTCGTATTCTGCCAGTTGTTCGAGAATAATCATGATTCATAGGGGGCATAGTCAGACGGGTTTCACCGGAACCTCTCTGGTTTGACGGGCGAGATTTCTTTAGTGTAGATTTCTTTAGTGTAGGCGGAGTGTTTTCCTTCTGCTCTGTCGTGGTTCCGGTGCTTTCTACCCTGATATCACCTGAGGTACTAAGCCTGGGTTCTCCTCCATCCCTTAGTTCTGGAACCAACACCTTTTCATCGCATCTTTTCTTTCCAGTCTCTGCGTCCTGTACACCTCTTGCTCAGTTATTCAATGCAAAGGGCTTTTTCTCCGGCTGAAATCCTACCCGGTGTAAATACGATTCTTTCTCTCTCACGCTGTCTTTCTCTGCCGTTCTTCCGCTCCTGGAAGCTTGTTTGGTGGTGACGTCACGGGAACCAGAGTCTGCGGGACATTTTTTATGGTATTGTGTCGTTTTTTTTTTTGGTCTCCATCTCAAGGTTTGAGTGGAGGACTCGCTGATGCGCGACGCGGTCGAAACATGGCGACCCCTCGGAGGGGGAGGAGCTCATGCAGCCCCGATGCTTTTGAACAGGGACGTTGTTCAGCCCCGGGACTGTCAGGACAGGCCGCTCCTCCTCTCGACTCCGCCCCCTGATGCACTCTGCTGTGGAGCCGCCCACTCTCCCCGCACCTCTCCCACGACACACCGGAACACATGTCTTGGATGCGGGACGCGCACTTTGAACCCTTGACCCCCCCCCCCCCGCCCCCCAAGCATCAAATGCTGCCCTATTTATGACGCTCTAGCCCTCCAAGTCACCCCCTCCACACCCCCACCCCCCCCTATGTGTCGGATCCGAGCTTGTGTGTGTCAAGGGCTAACGAGAGACTCCTGACTGACTTTGTATTCAAGCAATATCCAGGCACGGCCCTGTTTGATAGACTTCCCGCCGTCCATAAGCATCTCCACCGGTGTGTGTCGAGGCGCCGTACGCCAGACACACACACGCTGCAATATCCCCCCATTCGCTTCCACCGACACACACGCACACACATCGGCCACGCGCTCCTCTCTCAACCCGGTGACATGTTCGGAGATCCGACCACGTGACAAAGGAGATCCTTCGCTTTGATCTCTTTCGAAATGTCACTTTTTGTTTGGTTCCCGCGGCCATGAAAGAACACGAAAGTGCACCCGGGCCAACGTACCGTCCTCCTCACCTTATCTGACCTTGTGACCCTGCCATGTCACCACACCCCTCAAAGGCCTTTCATTGGAATGGGAATTAACCCCCCCCCCCCCCTCGTCGCGTCTGGATGTCTCTTGCTTCTTAACTTATATTGGGATGAGGACCTTCCCCGCTTCGAGCAGAGAGGGTCCTGCGTCTTTGACCAAAATGCACTACGTCTCCAGGGTTGGTTGTTAGCGCGCCCCGCCCTCCTTGTCCATGACTCTCCTCTCCAGTGGAGGGCCTCTCTCCGTGAATAGATGGGTGTGGAGATTTCCCATGTGCCCCTTTTCCTCCAGTTCGAAACTGACAGTGATGGGACCTTTTTTTTGTTCGTTTTCTTTTTTGACAGTCTGGCTGTTATGAAGATACGAGGCCAACATAGTTATTAGGTACAGCCCCTCGTTTGTGTTTGAGCTTAGCGTTGAGTCTCTCCTTTTGAAATTCCTCTTCCTTCCTATTCCTGTTGTCGAAAGGTTGTACAGAACCCTGTCCATCCAACACATTAGCAAGCATCGAGAATAAACCTTTTTGTTGTTGTTTTTTTACATTTGACATGATGCAACACCCGGGTGTCGTCACGCCATTGGTTGAGCCAAACCCAAGGTGTCCTTGTGTTGTCCAAGTAGGAGAATGGATTGCATGAGCATGGTTTAGACAAGCCCCACTGCTCAACAGACAGCAGACGGAACGGCTATGGCCCGCTAGGGAGAGAACACAAGTTAGTGGGGAAAAGGTGCCGGCCATAGATGGGACCCCCCATGTCAGTCTTATTTTTTTGTTCGTTCCCTCACGGGGCAGAGCCCGCTCGTACGCCCCGTAGACTCTTAGACCCTCGCCGCCATCGCTACACCGCTCTCTGCCACATGTACATAGATCTAAACATAGAAGTAAAGAAACACTCAGTATGGTCATTGTTTTCTGTTCGGTTCCGTTGTGTTTCGTTACCTCATCGTGGTGTGTTTCCTCCAGACCTCCCAGCCCTGAGAGGGGAACCCAAGGTTTATTTATGGACGTACCGTGGGGTCGCACCACGGTACCTTAATAGGGAGGACCTCTCCAAGTTTGGGATTTTTGTATATTGTTCAGTTATCCAGTCCATCCATGTTTATTATGACTTATCATCTGACACGCTATTGTTCTTATTGTCATTGTTATTCTAATTATTATTATTATTATTATGATATTGAGTTGTGTGTCAGCTGTACAGTACTGTGTTAAAAAATTATACCTACTACAGAGTCTTCTACTCTAATGTGTCTCTTTTCAATAAAGAAAAAAATAATGCTTCTTAATATGCGATTATATATGCGTTTGTTCGATTCTGTGTTTGTGTTTGTGTGAGAGACAGAGAGAGGGGTGTGCAGATGAAGGTGGTCGACCAGAGGGCCCTGTGTGTTTGCTGCTGGCTGTAATTGGATAATACCCTTCTAATCCCTCTTCAGCCTGTGTTGATCAGGAAGGGGCCAGGGGAGCCACCAAGCACCCAGCGAGGGGGGGGGGGGACACGGACAGGGGGCTGCCCTCACAAAGACTCTGGCACAGGCAAGGACAATAGGGCCACGGCAGGCCACAGACAGCAGATGTAATTAAAGAGATTAGACTGGGGAGAGAGGAAAAGAGAAGCAATGGGAGGTGGCTATCAAAATACTGCTAGCTTCAGTGCTTAACTTTCTTTCTTTGTATCGTAGTTATTCTACATAATTTTATGTATTTATTTTTTTGGGGGGGGGGGGCAGTTACTAATAGTGTTATATCATAGTGCAGACTATTCACTGAGTCAAGACTGTAATTTGACATGTTGAAAGGGGATATACACATTAAAGCAGGTGGCTCTTGTCCTGTATTGAGAATCATATACAGTCAGCGTAGTCTTTCATGAGGGGAGGAATGTTTCGTTGTTGAGCCGGACATTATCTGACAGTGTCAGAGCGCAAACGACATGGCTTCTGTAGCACCAGAGCGCTCCCAGATACAAACCCCATTATGAATGCAAGAGGAGCACCCAAATGAGGCGTGAACTTGCCCCCATCATGGTGTCAGACTCATTCATAGATATACTGATAGACGGGCAGTGTTTCTGGCCTTCAGAAACACCAAATGACAGATAGTTTTGTAGTGGCGTGTGCCTTGCTAATACTGCCAGTATAGACTTCTTTGCATGCTAAACTATAGGCTACATAATCATATGGAGCACGCTGTTTTTCATTAAATGATGACGGAAAGAAGGATAGGCTCCTACTGTGTTCAGACTTCTGAGGGAAAATTACCGAAAAATGCACCTTCTGTACAGCCACAGTGTGTGTGTGTGTTTTTTTTAAATCTTATAATGTAATTGTGAAATGTATTCAGGCCTACACTTAGCATTATTCATATGTGAGATGGGCAATAGAAGATAATTACATTTAAGCCTATATACCATATTTAGGAATCAGCTTTCATTGTCACGTTATCCCCTTATCATAATGTATTTTTAAAGTGCCAGTTTGGTCAGTTGAATAGGCTACATTTATTTTATACATATTTTCCCAGCACAAATTTTGTCAGTAGATACTAATCAGATAAACATCGAATATACTGCATTTGTCAAGCGATGTAAATTGCTGCTCAATTTTTTCCTTTAATTTGGAATATACAATTTTGACAAATGATTCTGCCTATATAAACGGTGTAGTCGTTTATAAAATAAATATGAACTCCCATTTATGCTGCACAAAGTTGTGGATACCCTACTCGGTCAGATATCGATTTGAATTAATATCATGGGAAGTCATTTTAAGCAAGTTTAATCGTTAGATCAGCAGGTCAGCTCAACAACAGGTCACTAGACAGACCTCATTAAGGATGAAAAAAAAGTGATCTTGATCAAAATTGCATCCGTCTTATTGTATGTTATGTATTTTATTTAAAATAACAGCATATGCCTACAAACCTCTTTGTTCACAAGTAACATGTCAAATTGAACTTGTGAACATTAATAAATAATTGCCTATTTGTAACAGCCTATAGACCAAGTCAATCAATGCATGTAGGAATCCCTAGTTTAATGAATGCATTTATGTAGACTCTAAAGAAAATCTAAAATGTAATCGCCCCAGCATCATAAACTATTATTTTAATAGTAGCGTACTCGTGTTAGCATAATGAACAAATCACAGTTGTTACTGTTGTGTAAAGACGGTAGCCTATGCAGGCAAACGCGCATGCGGCAAATGCATGTATAAGACTATTCATTTCCAGCAGGGTTCTCGGGCCAATGCCTATTAGGACACGCTAGTCTCAGGGCGCGCTCTCCATCAGAATTAATCATTGGGGGTTAATTTGAAGCTCAGACAAGTTGCTGTTAATTTAGTGCGAGAGGGACACGGTAGAGTGAAAAGCTGAGGTCCCGGCCAATCCCCTCGGGACTCATTTATCAGCCAACCGCGACGGCCTGGCTTGATTACAATTTGCAAAAAAATTAATTAGAGTTAGAGCAATTGTCAGATCTCTCTCTCTCACCATGTGAGATTCAGCCCGATAAAGCGAAATCTGAGGGACAGATTTTGTGTTCTGTAAAATCAATTACATGTAGCTTAAAAACAATTCGAATTAATCAAACTTTTTCCCGTGAAAGGTTTGTAGCGCATACGAGGGCACTCAGTGAAAATGTGCCTGTGTGTGTCAGTGAGAGCTCATCTGTGGGGATGTCAGTGCTGAGGCTTAGCGCAAGCTGTCCTCATAAATCTCCGCTTTACAATAATTCACTCTTTCTGTAGGGATGACGAGTTGGGATTTCAGATGAATAAAAAATGCGCTTGGAGAATTTTAAACGATGAATCACTAAGGCCAAGCTAAAAGGCTGTATTTACAAAGATTGGAAATAAGATCATTCACCCAGCTGTTACATTATTTGCGCATCAAAGCGACCCCACTTAACAATTAAATTGTCAGGGCAAGGATGGAAAAAGGTCAAGGATTTGGAAAACAGTAGGCCTACCTTATTTACACATAAATAAAAATGAATCAACTAGTCTACAGACAGACAACTTTTAGTTCAACATTTAACATGGTTTCATATTTGTCTTTGTAAATTACCTTTCCAGTCGTGACCGCCTTTTAGCTTGGTATTTTCCGGAGACAGCCTAAACGATGAGCGCGGTGACGCCTCAGAAGCCAGGGGAATAAGCTCGCCCTGTTTTGTCGTTTCTGTTTTATCTATAGATGTGCAGTCTCAGACAACTATGAAAATTAAGGTGAAACATTTGGCTACCATTATTTAGATGACTAAAAGAAAACTTGTTACACAGAATTGGCATTGCTACTAGGATAAACTAGAGTAGGCCTACGCTTGTAGATTAAATACAAAAATGTATGTCTTAAGGATTTAGTCCATATGAAAATATATATTTTACACTAATGCTTCAAACGGCGTATTTGGCTCACGAAGTGTATAGCCTAAAATATAGAAACATTAGGTTACACGAACTAAAATGTTTAGACCATAGCTATAGTCCCACGTGGTTAACGTTGTTGGTAGGCGACATTATATTATGTCGATTATATAATCCAAAACCATTCAACAATCATTCAAAAACCATTCACAACACTTTTTAAGGGTGAATATTTATGGAAAAAGAATTGGCGCGCTGGGACTTGTCAAACGGCACTTTATGGACAGTGGGCGAGCCACCATCCCCGTGTTCCCAGGATCAATAAGGCGTGTGCTGCAAGGTAAGGCCGGAGATCAAGGCTGACACCGGGCCACGACCTCCCTAAACATCCATGCTAGTGACGTTTCTCTCTGCAGGGAATTAGTGATCCTCAGTGCGTCTCACCTTGGGCTTTCATTTACCTTGGCTGTTGTTACACACCCCCTGTCATAACACGAGATTACGTCGACCAGCCAGATCTTCTTAAACATATCCAGAACTTGACGTGCTTCAGGTTGATATACTCTATCATATGCGACGAGGTTGGCCTTAATTTCGGAGGGTGGTTGGGAGCAGCGGGAGAGAGGTGTAAAACTGTCACCTCCTTGCCAGTCGTGGCCTACTGTCGACTAGATAAACAGTTTACCCTGCCTCTTCAATAACTGTAGGCCTAGACACAAATCGTGAAGGAAAGAATCACTGCCATTTAATTTAAATCGTTTTCTTCTGGGAACATATATATATATATATATGCCAAATTATACATGTAAATAACATATATACATGCCTATTATTATTAATAATCATTCAAATTATTGTTAGATGACAAATTGATGTGCATTCATTGACCATTCTCTGTCTGCAACGGAGGGGAACAGAGCCCTTTTTATTTATCAAAAAAGTAATTGAATCAAACTAATTAGCCTATTGGCTGTTTGCCTTGAAGCCTTTTCTTGTCACGTGAGGCCTACATAATGAATCGAAATAAGTGGACCTATTTCATATTTGTACGACTAAAATAAACCCAGAAATTATGCAGCCTGTTGTTCACTGCCATTGACGAAAATATTATTTTCAAAAACAAAACGATACAGTTCTGAAAACAAAGAAGAAACAACAAATAATTGACATAAACGTTAATGGGTTTGCTTTAATGCACACTATAGTATTTAATCAATACGTTATGGAATGTTAGTTACTTTTGTACAATATTAAATAAATTAGCAGCGTGCTTCCTGGATATTGAAAATGTCACAAGGAAGAAAAAATAAAATCCCAGCAACCACAGAGTGAAAATCAATGACAGAGGTGAATGGTGGATTTGTTTGCCTGTTTATCTGAAGAGTGAGTAGGTATAGGATGAAAAGATATGTTAAAAACTAAATAGAAACTATAAAAGTCCTCCTTCTGGGAGAGTTTATCATTCTGATTGTGTTCATTCTGAAAAACACCAGCAGGTTTCTGAATACGACCAAAGATTCTGTAGCACGTCAAAAAATAAAAAAAATAAAAGACACTATAATGTTGACATATTGAAATGTACAATTTCGTTTGTGTGTTATGTCATCAAATTGGTCCCATGTCGATTATATTTATGGTCCTCCTTGATATTTACATGCGCCTCGGTGATAAATTTGTCACCATGTGTTTTTTTGTCCTCTTCGTATAGTCATTTAAACAGCCTCACCATCGACGGATCGATTCAGCAGTAAAGCAACACATGTAACCATCAATTCATTTAAGGGCGCCCTCTTTGCCTGTCATTCAGTGATTCTCCGGAGTATAAACTTGATGTGGGCATTGTATTAGTGTCTATGCCAATCATTTGCGCCTTTTTTGGTGTGTTAAAAAGTATGCTAAAATCAAATTAATCTGTATTTTGGTCCACCGTTTATACCCATAATGTAAACAATATTATGGTCTGGCTTGCTCTAACTGTTGGTGCTGACTCCTTATTGCAAAGCGGCTCACGTGCACAGGAATGGGTACCACAATTTTGGGGTTTCTAGAGGGTTCCCCGGTTTTGGAGTTAACATTGCCAGCCTTGACGCGTTTCCACTTAGCCCTCCGGTTCTGAAACCAGATCTTGACTTGCACTTCGCTGAGCTTTAAGGCATGAGCGATTTGTGAGCGTTCCGTTAGAGACAGATATTTCTTACAGTGGAATTCCTTCTCCAGTTCTAAAAGTTGCTCACTCGTGAATGCCGTTCTCCTCCGTCTGTTCTTGCCAGTAGATGTGGTGCTGCCAGCCCCACTGGACCCGTGGATTCCTTCGTCCAGGCCGCCATTACCGTCACCGTCCTCTTTCTGACACATCGAGTTACCCGTAATGTTGTCATCAGAGCTATAGTCTAAATCGCTGTCCATTGAGAAGCTCTCATCTTTTCTATTGCACTCGTCCTCCTTGGCATCTTCTTTTCCATGGGCTCTGGCTGGAAAATAAGAAAAGAAATAAAGGATTCTAATGAATGCGCATAATATGGAACAGTAGTGCAGAACTTCAAAGGCAGAATATCGTAGGCTAAAGGATTACATCTAAGACAACTTAAGTGCTGTAGCCTATGTAGTTTTAGTATTTTATTTCAAGAACACATTACGCAAGAGCAGGCTGTCCAAATGGCTATTTTAAATAGCATATTCATCGTCATTCAACGTTTTTCATCGCCGGACAATATTTTGCACAACGTGTTCTGTTCAAAAGATGGACAAATGACAAAGTGCATCATCTTACAAACTTGTCATAGGCTTACAATTCATATTTCTATTTAACAAGTCTATACTTAAGCTATAGTTGCCGCTATTGAAATCACTCAAATTAAAGTAATATTAAGTCATTTTAAACAGTTTCTAGAAAACAAAAGCCTACCTCATCAAAATTGTAATTAGAGCTTTTAATAAAGTATTATACACATCACATTTTTATCAGAAATCCATCCAAAATATAGTTTTGCGAAAAGTCATAGGCTATATTATCTTATTTTTGTGATTTCGTTTATTCTGAGGGGAAATTAGTTTGGGTGCTCTCACATCAGCATCCTGGATGACATCAAGAAAAAGAAGACTTACCCGTGGATGATTGCAGTTGATCTGAGTCGTGGAACGGTGGTAGCGAAACGGACTCCTTCCCTAGAAAAGTCTTTCCGTCATCGCCATCCAAACGAATGTCCTGAGTTTTGTCAAAAACTGCGTGAAGTGACTGAGATCCGAACTTCCTCGCCGCCTCCTGATGCTGCTGCGAGGTTGAGAAGCCACCAGGAAGAGTAGCCATGAGAGTGGAAGTAAGCGCCATGCCCTGAGCCAGGCTCGAGCAGAACGTATTTTGGAGGCTGGGAATCTGATGGTGCGGATGAGTAGCCGGGAGACCCTGCTGTAGAGCGGACTGGGATAGGGTAGGGGGCGGCGGAGGGGGCGGCGGAAGCACCACTGACCTGTACGGCATAAACATTGGGTAGCCGGTGTACACAAAATGTCCCGGGCTGGGCTGTGGTGGCCCGCCGATCAGAGAGTCGATGCTGAAGGCAGTGGTGCTTCCCAGTGGGCGCTGCATCATCATAAACGACGGACTAAACGCTGCACTCATATGATCAGATGAGAGTAATGTCAACAAAGGAAATATTGCCGTAGACAAGGAAGCGTGCCGTTTCGCAGGATTGGCTATAGCCTTCGCAACCAATTTCACAGTCGTGATATTCGACAGACGGACGATTTTATGAAATTAGTAATCCCGTAGTTGATTGTGTGTTTTTCGCTTGTGAATAAAACCATCCCATAAATATTGCGTCAACACAATATTCAGGAGTTTAGAACAGTACCCAGGTCGGGTATCAAGTAAAGAGAGGTGAAGAAAAAGTATTTGAGCAACGCATGAGATCCGTTTTGGTTTGTCTTGCGGATGAGTTGGCGAGGTGTGCAGTTCTTGTGCCACTCAAAATCCTCGCGCTGTCAGAGACGCTTGAATCATTTCAAAACCAATCTCTTCAATTTGGCACGGCTCGCTATACGCGCATATTCTAAGATCACTCTTCGAGAGTGAAATAGTGCTGTTCCGTTCAACAACATCCAGATGTTCACCAATGAGTTTAAATTCCGCTCCCTCCGTTTAATCGCCCCCTCTCCGTGCAAGGACCACCCCCCTATCACGTTCTTGAATTTCATTGGTAGACGTTAACCCATGAGGGCTTGCTTTGGTCTCGTGAATAAATGCCAATTACATGGATCTTCTGAGCGCAAGACATGCTCCCAAGGGAACACATGGCCAATAAAAAATGTGCTTTCGACATTCAGTAAATCCGAATTCTGCCCATTGGCCTTTGCATGCAAAATAGCACAATGAACACAATGTGTTCGTATGTTTGTATGTGTGCGTTCACGGCCCTCCAACTCTTCACCAACAATAATCTACCTATGCCCAATTTATGATCCGTAGTCTTCTCGCTACTGGCGGACACAACTACCCTTCACTTGAACTGAGGTATGAAGCGAGATAGAGTGCTTCCTCGACTGTGACACTTCATCATATCCCGGTCGCAGCCATGTCGAGCCTGAGGCAATCCCCAGTGAATTATAAACTGTAATTCATCTCCCCTAGCCACTGCTGTTACTGTGTGTTGATACACAGGAGATGGAATTAGTCACCACGAGAGTATGGGGCCACACGGTAATGCTCCGCTGCCTGTCAAAGTACTTTGATCCACAGTGCAATGTCTGGATAGGATGATCATATTCTGCAAGTGGAAACATTGGAGGCTACCAACAAAAACAATTGCAATTTGTTTAGCTGTGTATGCAGTCATGTGAACAGAAGTAGAGAATATTTACCTAATTATATTAAATCTGTGTATTTTACTTATAGTTAGCCTTCGTTTTGGGGAATACAATTATATACTTTATTGTGATTAATTCGTATGTTGTAATGATTTCATGTTGCTGGAGGATTTGTTTAGAATAGGCATCAGTGAATGCGTACCAAAGTCTCAATACCATGTGAGTTGCCTAATAAATAGTAAAACTTCTCCAAAATATAATTTGGATGCTATGTACCCCTATTCATTGCAGTTGTGCTCGAGTTAAAAATAAACGAATAAATAAAATCAATTAAGCGAAGTATTCATAAGCTTTCGTGTGGCGCGGTATGATCACAGAAGTAATCCAAACTGTACCACCTTATAAGGGGGTGGCCTTTCAATGACATATTATATTAGTTAAATCATATTCGGGGTTCTTCCCTTACCCCACCTAAGACCAGATCCATGCCTATCGAGACAAACCAAGGGCATGCATGACCCCCACACATCGCTCCAGGGTCACTAGGACACGTTCTCATTAAAGACTGCCTGATCCGCAACTGCAATGCAGACATTAAATAGCAGTATTTTTCAATTAGGGCTGACAAATTCAATCAAAATTCCATAGATTAGGATGAAATGAGGCATGGGTCATTTACAAGGGAATTTAATTGCGCAGCCATTAGACAAATAGTACAGCAGTCACTGTCTCATTATCAATCATGTGGAGGCATCAATAGTAAAAGGCTGTAGAATGGGGGGTGGGGGAGGAGAAGGGAGGGTGTGTGTGTGTGTGTGTGCGTGTTGTGTATGTGTGTGTGTGGGACGTGTGCGTAACTGTGTGTATGGGCTCATGTTCTCTGCAGTGCCACCACTGCAGAGCAGCTAATAAATACCCTCTTTTGCACTTATAAATTATCCAGTTTAATTAACAACGTGGATTATGATTGGAATATGATTTAATTAAACCTTTTCTGCATGCAAGTGAGCAGGCCCATCCATTACACCCGGAGAAGGGGAGGCTAAGTACGGACTAAATGAAGCTCAGCTTCTCAGAAGGGTTTACCGATATGACATGAAGTAATAACATCAAATACCACAACATACTACAATGGCAACTAATAACTAAATAATTCAAAAAGGATCCCGAAACGGTAATGAAACTACAAACAGTCCATTGAAGTGTCATGACAATGACCCCAACATCTGAACATTCACCGTTAGTTTACTGGTATGAGAGTAGGCCTATAAGTGGAGGGGACGGAATGGGCAAAGCAATTACATAGATGCTTTATACCTGCTGGTCGAAGTTGGAAGGAGGGGAATGGGTTCTGAAATGTAGCCGCCGGCGTTGGACCGTTCAACATTATTTTGATTGTTTCGGACTCAACCTTTTCTTCCGCATTTAAATGTCACCAATAATTCATTCAGCGGAGTACTTCCTTTGACAAAAACACATATTCAGTTGTTTGACTCAGTCTCAGTTTGTTGGCCCAGTCGTGGAAAACCACGTTTATGTTTAAGAGTTTCAACTCTTTTCCCCCTCAAGGAGGCTCAGATCAATGAACATTCAGACTACCATTGGATTTTTGATTATTAAAGCTTAAACGAATACAATTGATTTAACTTTAAGTGGGCCCTAGACGATGACTGATCTATCGAGAGAAGAGGCCTGATCTACAAACGGCAACTCTTCAAGAGGATTGAGTTTCTGAAATATCTTGAGAAACACAACTCGTTGAGTATTGACCCACAGCCAGTTTCTATGGGCTGTTACGGCTTACCACACCATCCATTCTAAAAACAATCAATGTTTGGTAAAGGGAAAGATTTCAATGATCCAAACCGTGTGTTTACACCTGATAGGCCTTGTAGCCT
Source organism: Hypomesus transpacificus (assembly GCF_021917145.1). Classification (NCBI taxonomy): domain Eukaryota; kingdom Metazoa; phylum Chordata; class Actinopteri; order Osmeriformes; family Osmeridae; genus Hypomesus; species Hypomesus transpacificus. The sequence goes on along the minus strand of NC_061071.1, from coordinate 6,728,303 downwards.
ACCCCCCCCCCCCCCCCCCCCCCAAATAAAACCCACAACAAAAAACAAACAAAAACGAAACACAATAAAAAAAGATTTGACTGAAAACAACGATGACCACAGTTGTTCTATGTTTAAATGAGGTATACGCAGAGTGCACAGCATGATATAAGAATATGACACGGTCGAATTCCTCTTGCTCTATTAAAGCAGAGAGATTGGGTGAAGCATCAGTGATCAGCGCCTCCAGGGCATGTCTCTTAACCAAATGAACCACGCGGAGGACGCAAGACAAATGACACACACCAGAATTACTTACCACCGCTGTGCTCTGTGAATAGGTGTCCCGCTGCAATTTATCGGTACAAAACAATCAAATTAATCCACACCGCACTCTGCAGTCACAGAACGGTACTACACCAAGGGGAGGCTGTGAGCAGGAGAGCCACTGTCAGGCTCGTAAATCCGACCCCCTTATGAATAGGCTGCACGTTAAACCGACACTGAGCATCTAGCCTTACCCCAGCTATTTTATTGTTTCATTGCAGTGTGATTTGGGGTGACTCTTGGTCTTTGGAGGGTCTCTGGTACTTTTACAGTGCCATAGAAAGAAATTGGTGTATTCTAACTCTGTGAAGATTAAAGCCTAGTCTTTTAGCCATTTTAAATGATGATGCCCACAGGCTACTGTTGAAGGTGATGAAGATTATAATACAATCAGGCGGGTTAAATACAGGACCGGGATTTGGGGCTACGCTAGGCTAATTTGGATTGAAATACATTGACTAATGGGCTGGATCAACCTCGAACGGCGGGCGTCACTCATAAGCATCAATCATAAAAACATCAACTTTTTACGCACATAAAGACGCGAAACAGATGGCGACGTTGGAGGTAATAACAGTCATTTTCTTAGCCTTCTTTAGCCACAAAGTCAAATGAAAAAAATGAAAAAGACACTGAAGAGATACCACTGACATTTGAACCTTTGCTCTGAGAAACATATGGTAAATTATCACCCCCGATGCGGCAAACCCTGAGAATTAGAGACATCCGAGCGCAAGATAGACACGGGTTCATCTTTCCAGACGGTCACTTTATAGTCACGCCTGCCCCAAGATACATCTAGGAGAGCCTCAGACAAGCTAATTAGATCTGTTCACCTTTAGCCCCACTCCCACACAGACTAAAAGACAGTTATTTAATAATTACACCCTTAATTACTGTTACAATCAACTAGACCGAAATAGAACGAGAGTAGACTGCAGCTAAAATTGGGTTAGAGCTGTGCTCATTCCCCTGGTTTCCTTCAAGTTAGCTCATGTCTGGTTTCATTAGGAGCTTGAAGGCACCGCAGAAATCCACTTGTCTCCTCGTCTGGGACATAGTATCATGAGGTCCTTTTATCCCTAACAAGTGTCTTGAAAGGACACATGAATGAATCCCTCCTTTTTCTCGTTCACAGGAAGTTTCTCTCCCCCTTTCTCATGGAAGAAGTCATTCAATTTCCCCCTTCCCGGTAATGAAAAGAAGTGTTCTGACATTATATGGAGGTGTTAAATCATTATAGTCGATTCAGTATTCAAGAGGGACCCTAGACTGCTTTGACTGATCTTATCAAACAATATGGACTATTTGAAATGCTTTCTTCCAATATTTGGCGTTTGTAGGCCTACAAATATTTTGAAATGATCATAATGTGGGATGGACGCCTGCATGTATACAGCCTACTTAGCGTGATTATTGGACTGCAAATGCTGCTTGAACACAGGTCCACCAGCTATTAGCTGTAAACAATCCAACAAAATGATTTGCTCTCGGTGTAACGTCAATGGGATCTCGTGCGTTTTTGTATGAACTGTATGACCACACATTGCCGTCCACACTCTCAGGCTCTCTGCAGGAACCCTGGATGTGTCCATGGTGTTGGTGGGGAAAGAGCTGTGACAGATAGCTGGCCAAATCACAGTCAGCATTTAGTTCTGCTTCATTGTGTCAGGTAAGAGCCACTAATGAAGAGTGAACCACTGTGGGGCGAGTCACATTGGCGTAGAGGGGGAGAGAAAGAGGGCGAAATGGAGAGAGAGAGAGTGAGAGGCGGGGGTTGGGATTGGCCCAGGCGTGCGAGAGTGTGTGAATGTGTGAACATGGGTGTGTGAGGGAGCAGAAAGATAGAGCCGCATTAGAGAGAAGGGAGGGAGGGGGGGGGGGGTTCAAGAAGAGAACGAAAGAGAGATGGGAAGTCAACAGTGACGTTAACCCCTGGACAGGCGGACGTTTGATGAAGCGTAGTGCGTCCGACTCCCCGCACGGTGGATCCAACATCATTAGCCAGGAGAGAGACAGTATGTTTCGGCCCGCGCTACCGCTAATGAGCTCTCGCTCCTCATCCCTCACAGCGTAATTAGCGCGAGGCCAGTACTCCAGACTCACTCGCCGCTAATGGAGTGAGCAAGAGCAGAAAACGAGGACTATTAGCTTGGCCCATGAATCCCCCACATCGCACTGTGAGTACCTAAAAACACCATCATCTTCATCTTTCAAGCGCCCAGCATTCACTTCCTTCAAATTCCTCCGCGTTGGGAATCCGAGCATGGTCTCGGACGCGTCGAGCCCCGGCGAGGTAGAAGGACAGGAAGATGTGCCCATGTAGATGACAGCGAGAAGGATCAAAGAGAGTTAAAAGGTGAAGGATAATGGCAATGTGTGTGTGTTTAAATGAGAGAATGTGTGGTCTGGATGTGAAGTCGGGTGACAGGGGGCGGGGGCAGGGGGCGGGGACATGTAATGGCGATGGTTGGCAAGGTCACCAAGGTGATTGGGCCCATGATCCAGTGATGATGACATCAGGGTCTCAAGGCTGTCGTGGATGAGGGTTCAGGACACACACAGGAAGAGTGGGAGGACACTCTGAAGATTGAAGATGGAATGATGTGGGGCCTGGAACACAACCTCTACATGGACAGACTTGTTCTGTGTGTATGCAAATGCAATAGGATGACGAGGCAGGACGGAGGCAGGACGGAGACAGGACGGAGGCAGGACGGAGACAGGACGGAGGCAGGACGGAGGCAGGACGGAGGCAGGACGGAGGCAGGACGGAAGCAGGAGTCTTAACGAGTGGCCTCTCCAACCAGTCACCATCATTGTTAATTGAGTCTTTGCTCTCAGCAAGGCATACTTGTTGTCTCACATATTATTATTATTATTCCCACCCTAATGCGTCTCTCAGTTTTTGCACTACGTTACAACTACAGCCGCAAGCCCACTTCACAATTTCCCCAGAAATGATACCTTCTCTCGTTAGAGTTAATATAGTTAGAGTTAACAATGGATATATTAACTCTCAGTGGTTGAGACAGAGACGTGTTTCTCCAGGAGTAGCAACGGCATCCATGCGCTGTCCAGGGAGGGGAAGGGAGAAGACACAGGGGACGGAAAATGAGAGAGAGTAGGGGGGGGGGGAGAGCTAGGTACATAATGACCCCAGCTTCTGTTTCAGGGAGCCATAAAAGCACACAGTCAAGTTAACGCCATTCCACCCCTGCCTACGAGGGCCGCTTCATCCCTGTGATTAACCAAACTGCCCTGCTGGAGTGATGACCTTCACTGGCCGGACCCACCAATCAGCCGGGGTCCGACGTGATGTAATTGAGGGGGAGAACATCTGCAGTTTAAGTGCACCTTCACCTGTTTGAGCACACACACACCCAAACAGCAAATCCCGACCTGCTTCAGCCCAGAGCACAACACACAAAACCACACCCTGCACGCAAATGTACGGTCGGGTTCAGGAGAGATTTAACGTGTTTGACTGTCGTGTTCTCCTCCCAGATCTTCCTCCCTCTCATTACAGAGGTGTCTGAACCTGACTAGCTCTCCGTCCCCCAACCCAGCCAGACCTCCTCAGTGGTTTATTGGTCAATACCTGCCCGGGAAGACCCTCTTTCACTAAAACTCATTATTTTGTATCCTAGTAATGTATATTGTTTCTTTAAACCACTGGTAACCCAATTGCCCTATTTGCTTTTGGTTTCTGCTATGTATTACTGTGCTAGTTATCTTGTGGCTAACCCTAGTTAGCTTGTGGTTAACTCTTGACTAGTTTACAACCACTTCCTTGGACAATGAGGCTAATCTTACCCATGAGGGGACAGCTCTAAGCCTTGATACAATATGAATTTGCCCAGTGCGTGACATCAGGACCCCCAGTAGTCCTGGCCTGTCATAGAACTATACATGTGTGTGTTTGTGTGTGTGTGTGTGCAAGCCGGGAGATTAAGTCGGGCTCAGCACATCTAAATTTCAATTTTACCCTGGGCCATGCTATTCCCAGGAGGGCGCCAGCAGTAGCACATTTACCATGACACACAGTCTCACTGAACCTCAGCAATAGAATAAATCCCAGTAAAACGACTGCTTACGGGTTATTTCTCTAGACACATGTTAAATCGGAGACAAGAAAGCAGCACAGTGCTGTCCCCCCCATGCCCCAGCAGCACAGTGCTGTCCCCCATGCCCCAGCAGCAGCACAGTGCTGTCCCCCATGCCCCAGCATCACAGTGCTGTCCCCCATGCCCCAGCAGCAGCACAGTGCTGTGTCCCCCATGCCCCAGCAGCACAGTGCTGTCCCCCATGCCCCAGCAGCACAGTGCTGTGTCCCCCCATGCCCCAGCAGCACAGTGCTGTCCCCCCCCATGCCCCAGCAGCAGCACAGTGCTGTCCCCCATGCCCCAGCAGCACAGTGCTGTGTCCCCCATGCGCCCCAGCAGCAGCACAGTGCTGTGTCCCCCATGCCCCAGCAGCACAGTGCTGTCCCCCCCATGCCCCAGCAGCACAGTGCTGTCCCCCATGCCCCAGCAGCACAGTGCTGTCCCCCATGCCCCAGCAGCAGCACAGTGCTGTCCCCCCCATGCCCCAGCAGCAGCACAGTGCTGTGTCCCCCATGCCCCAGCAGCAGCACAGTGCTGTCCCCCCCCATGCCCCAGCAGCACAGTGCTGTGTCCCCCATGCCCCAGCAGCAGCACAGTGCTGTCCCCCCCATGCCCCAGCAGCACAGTGCTGTCCCCCCATGCCCCAGCAGCAGCACAGTGCTGTCCCCCATGCCCCAGCATCACAGTGCTGTCCCCCCATGCCCCAGCAGCAGCACAGTGCTGTGTCCCCCATGCCCCAGCAGCACAGTGCTGTCCCCCATGCCCCAGCAGCACAGTGCTGTCCCCCCCATGCCCCAGCAGCAGCACAGTGCTGTGTCCCCCCATGCCCCAGCAGCACAGTGCTGTCCCCCCCCATGCCCCAGCAGCACAGTGCTGTCCCCCATGCCCCAGCAGCACAGTGCTGTGTCCCCCATGCGCCCCAGCAGCAGCACAGTGCTGTGTCCCCCCATGCCCCAGCAGCACAGTGCTGTCCCCCCCCATGCCCCAGCAGCACAGTGCTGTCCCCCCCCATGCCCCAGCAGCAGCACAGTGCTGTCCCCCATGCCCCAGCATCACAGTGCTGTCCCCCATGCCCCAGCAGCAGCACAGTGCTGTGTCCCCCATGCCCCAGCAGCACAGTGCTGTCCCCCATGCCCCAGCAGCAGCACAGTGCTGTGTCCCCCATGCCCCAGCAGCAGCACAGTGCTGTCCCCCATGCCCCAGCAGCACAGTGCTGTGTCCCCCATGCCCCAGCAGCACAGTGCTGTCCCCCCCATGCCCCAGCAGCACAGTGCTGTCCCCCATGCCCCAGCAGCACAGTGCTGTGTCCCCCATGCGCCCCAGCAGCAGCACAGTGCTGTGTCCCCCATGCCCCAGCAGCACAGTGCTGTCCCCCATGCCCCAGCAGCAGCACAGTGCTGTGTCCCCCATGCCCCAGCAGCAGCACAGTGCTGTGTCCCCCATGCCCCAGCAGCAGCACAGTGCTGTCCCCCATGCCCCAGCAGCACAGTGCTGTCCCCCCCATGCCCCAGCAGCACAGTGCTGTGTCCCCCATGCCCCAGCAGCAGCACAGTGCTGTCCCCCCCCATGCCCCAGCAGCACAGTGCTGTCCCCCATGCCCCAGCAGCAGCACAGTGCTGTCCCCCATGCCCCAGCATCACAGTGCTGTCCCCCATGCCCCAGCAGCAGCACAGTGCTGTGTCCCCCATGCCCCAGCAGCACAGTGCTGTCCCCCATGCCCCAGCAGCACAGTGCTGTCCCCCCCATGCCCCAGCAGCAGCACAGTGCTGTGTCCCCCATGCCCCAGCAGCACAGTGCTGTCCCCCCCATGCCCCAGCAGCACAGTGCTGTCCCCCATGCCCCAGCAGCACAGTGCTGTGTCCCCCATGCGCCCCAGCAGCAGCACAGTGCTGTGTCCCCCATGCCCCAGCAGCACAGTGCTGTCCCCCCCCATGCCCCAGCAGCACAGTGCTGTCCCCCATGCCCCAGCAGCATCACAGTGCTGTCCCCCATGCCCCAGCAGCAGCACAGTGCTGTGTCCCCCATGCCCCAGCAGCAGCACAGTGCTGTCCCCCCCCATGCCCCAGCAGCACAGTGCTGTGTCCCCCATGCCCCAGCAGCAGCACAGTGCTGTCCCCCATGCCCCAGCAGCACAGTGCTGTCCCCCCATGCCCCAGCAGCAGCACAGTGCTGTCCCCCCCATGCCCCAGCAGCACAGTGCTGTGTCCCCCATGCCCCAGCAGCACAGTGCTGTCCCCCCCCATGCCCCAGCAGCACAGTGCTGTGTCCCCCATGCCCCAGCAGCACAGTGCTGTGTCCCCCATGCCCCAGCAGCAGCACAGTGCTGTCCCCCCCATGCCCCAGCAGCACAGTGCTGTGTCCCCCATGCCCCAGCAGCACAGTGCTGTCCCCCATGCGCCCCAGCAGCAGCACAGTGCTGCACTACAGGCCTGTGTCAGAGGACTTCCCAGACACCAATTAGGCTCCCAGCAGGACGGAGCAGGGAGCCACACTGCAGAAGCTGCTGCTGAGAGCAGAGGAGTTTGTTAAATACCACAAGCTGTCCGATTAATCACTCATAATTTGATGCACAAAAAAGTCAGACTAATTAACAAATGATTAGCAAATGATCGAGAATTGCATGAAATCAGAGTTATTAGCATAACATTAATTGCTTTGTTTTATAACACCCAGCTGGCTAATTGTTCTTCTTTTCCCCCCATCCACTGCGTAATTATTCTTGAACTGAGGTAAGCACTTTTCTTTTTCCCACTCAATAGGTTGTGTGTGTTTGTTTGGGTGTGTGTACACGCACAGGCATTCATCTGTGTAAGTTTGTTCATTCTTCTGTGTGCGAGAGTACATTAGTAAGTGCATTCGTGTTCATCCGTGTGTGTGTGTGTGTGTGTGTGTGTGTGTGTGTGGGAATGAGGAAGAGAGATGGGTTCCTCGGCTGGAAGAAACGTCCTTGGACTGGAGGCCGTAACAGGTGAGTGCTATGGCTCACTATCAATCCCAATCAATCTCCCCTGCCTCACCTATGACCTCAAATAAAGCTCGGGCGGAATTCTCCCCACGATCACTCCGTCAACACGACAAACCAGCTGAATGACTTGTCACGGCGAGCCACTTCCTGCACGGCTAGCTAAACGTGTTGACTTGCGTGCGTGTCAATTGTTCTTCCAGTGTGGATCAGTGTGGTGCAAGGGGGAGCCCCTCCACACGGACTTGGACTGCGTTCACATGGACGCCTTGAGAACGCCTAACCTCGCGGTGGTGGGATGTGACAGGCAGGGAGGAGGAGGAGGAGGAGGAGAGAAAGCAAAGACCCCCCCACCCAAGAGCTGGGAGCTCCTGTCACTCTTACTGGATGAACCCCCCACCCTCCCCCAGTGGAGCAAGCAAGGGACTGCTCCATAAATGAGTCTGTCATAGTATCACCCCCATGGGGAACACAAACAGGCTGAGGGACGAGGCTGGGGCTGGGGCTGGGGTTTGTCCAGGTTGTCATAACCGCTGTCTCCACCTCTGGCGAGGGCCTGGGAAGACGAGCAGGGAGCACTGCATCATCATGAACACGCACCGAGCCAGGGGGGCCGTCTCTGGGAGAGTACAGCCGGGGTAGGAGGCCTCCAGGCCCCCAAGCATTGAGGCGGGGAGATAAATACTAATTGCAAAACAACGGTTAGAAGGCTTTTTGGAGAAGGGGGGAGTTTTCTGTTGTACACCCACGACCACGGGGCAGAATTACAAAAGGAGGTTCATGGAAATAATGAATCAAAAACACGACATAAAAAAAAAAGAAAACCCTGTCTAATTATCATCGCCTCTGAGAGGGAGACAGACACAGACTTGGTAAACATGAGACGTGACTGAGGAGCCTCACGAAAGAATCATCCATCTTCGGAGCCCAGCTGAGGTAAAAAAAAAACAACTCCCCGATCACAGCTCGGTGAACGCACTCCCGAGCCTGGGCCGTCCTGGGTTCCCTAATGATCTGGGCATTAAGCCACTGCGAGCGTGCTCTTCTGGATAAATGCTCGCCGTGCACCTCACTGACTGTACGCTGAAACAGGAGCCCGCTGGGACCCACGACTGGGAGTACATCAAGCCCCCCCCCGTCTCGGCATGGGGACCGCGCTGCAGGCACCTTGTCTTGGGCGAAGAGGCTGCGGTCCACGCACTTATGAATAATTCAATTAGATGTGAGCTGAAGCTACAAGGAGCAGGGAAGGTGACAGTGTTTGTTACGCTCTGTGAACCCACCTGGCAGGAGATGGGGGGAGGTCGAGATGGAAAGAAAGGAAGAACGAAAGAGAGGGATGAAGTCAACAAGAAAGAGCGAGAGGAGGAGAAAGGGAGATCGAAAAGAGGGGAGAAGGTCACAGGCATGAAGGGGGGGGAGGGGGGTGGGATAGATCAACACGGTGCAGTTCAAATATGGTGGACATTGACCCGCCCTCTCCTGATTGGCTGATAGAGGTTTGGACTGGATGTTGAGGAGAGGAGGAAGAGAGGGGGGCTTGGTGGGGACGGGGAGACTGGCTGGGAAGTGGGTCAGCCGCTTGGAAGGGCAGGCCTGCTTGTTAGTGCCAAGTGTAAACACACACACACACACACACAGACACGCACACAAGGTACTACAGTACATTGCAGCCCCCTGGCAGTAATTGGCAACAATGAAAATTACACAGGCTAATTAGCAGCTCTTTGGCACAGAAAACCATGCCATCAGGCCAATCCTACATAGATGGAGAGGGAGAGAAAGCACAAGCGTAAGAGAGGAAGACAGGAGCAAGAAGAGAGTTCAATGATTCATTTATTTGGTCTGGGTTCTTTCATCATGACAGCGGTCGACGGGAGTCTTTGCACGCTCTTGTGGGTTTGGATATGGTTAATGATGATTGGTCTCAGGGCAGCAGGGGGCCTGAGGCTGCGGTGAGGGGCTCTGTTAAGAGAGCACCCCTGCAGTTATGCAGTTCACAATTTCAATCCCAATGTCCGGCATAAGGCCATCCTCAAACCATTCCCATGATCCCCATGATTGGAATGACCTGTCTGTTCCAGGCTAGACCATATCTCCGTTCTAAAAAGGGGGGTCTTTGACTCAAGTTGTGTATGGTTTCTCGTATTAAACATGACGCGAATGTCCACGATTCTCTTTGTGAAATAGTGTCACCCCTTTTCCTCTCTCTCTCCGGTGTTTACACGGTCACTTTCTCCCCTTCCTCTTGCTCTTCTTGTCCTTCTCTCTCAGCCCTCGGCCCTTCTTGTCCTTGACCTTCCCCGCCTCTCCCTCCTCCTCCACAGCCTTGGCAGCCCGCGTCCTTTTCTTACCCAGCGGGGTGCGGCTGTACCACATCTGCCAACACAAGCCACACACAGTGAAGGAAGCGCTTCCCATCCCCTCCGAGTGAAAACCTAAGGAAACGGCGCCGTCCGCCGTTTTCCAAGATGGGGCACGGACTGGGCCGAACGGCTCACCAACGCCAAATGAATCGACCGAGGGGACTGACTGACCTTGAAGGCCTCCTCTTCCTCTTTGAAGACGGGGTCTTGTCGGGCCAGAGGGGGGATGAACTCGGCGGCCCGGAGGGGCCGGCTGCTCTGCTGCTCCAGCCTGCGAGGGACGAGCACGGCCTGCACGGCCCGCAGGATGTGGCCCTGCGTGTAGCCGTCCGTCACCTTGGCCAGGGAGCTGAGGTCCAGGCCGGGCCCCAGCTGAGCTCCACCGATGCGCAACAGCTCCCTCCACAGGAACTGGGGGGGGGGGGGGGGGGGCGGTACAACCGCGGGACAGAGGACAGGGACAGAAGGTGGAATCAGGGTTAGGTTGGTTTCTTAGGTTGGTTTCTGAATGCACTTAGCTCAGATAGACGCGCCCGATTGGACATTTCTAGATGTTGATAATGATGAATAGTCACGACATGCCCTCTCTCCCCCTCCCCCTCCCCCTCCCCCCTCCCCCTCCCCCCCTCCCCCTCCCCCTCCCTCCCTCCCCTCTCTCCCTCCCTCCCTCCCTCCCTCTCTCTCCCTCTCTCCCTCTCTCCCTCCCTCTCTCCTCTCTCTCCCTCCCTCTCTCTCCCTCTCTCTCCCTCTCTCTCCCTCTCTCTCCCTCTCTCTCTCTCTCTCTCTCTCTCTCTCTCTCTCTCTCTCTCTCTCTCTCTCTCTCCCTCCCTCCCCCTCCCTCTCTCTCCCCTCTCTCTCTCTCTCTCTCTCAGGACAGTAGGACAGTAGAACAGATGAGTCGACGCGAGCACAACCCACCCAGCCTGGAGGCGTAGTCAGGTCTGGGGATGAGGATGATCTTCCTGTACACCTTACACAACATCTTGAGGTCGGCATCAAAGGGCCGGCGGGAGGTGCCCACCACCAGGACTCGGTCCTCAGGCTTGATGAACTTCAGGACCTTAGGGAGGTCTTTCTTCAGCCTCTTAGGCTCCATCTGCCGGGAAGGGAATACAAAGAGGTGGAAACAAGAATGAGTCAAGAATGCATGATTCATAATTCGTAATACCTCAGTGAATCCATCAAGAACACGGGACTAGAAGAGAAATTAAGATGGAGAGAAAGAGAGAGGGGATCCTATTCTGCACATGCGGGTTGTTCTTGAAAGTGACCGGATCATTTACATGTGTATATTTGGCCACAAGAGGGCAGCACATCCTTAATCGTGAGTCACTTTTAAGTAAAAGTTTTTAAGAGCTCAAATCTGTGGTCATACAAACCATACAATAAATATCCCTTAACATTATTCTACAAAAAAAAATAAAAAACATCCTCAACATTATCTGTCATTACAGAATATTGTTTCACCTCTTTTTCTGGCTTAGGTACTTTTTTATAAAAAGTTTTCTCCGCGTCGCCAATCCATATTACAGATGGTTGCAGCTGGCGAGCCACCTGCGAAAGCAAAACAAAGCAACACAAATCAAACAACCACCAAACACCCACACACTTTAAGGACAACAAACTCTCACTCTGAACTCTCCCACACTTGTACATCCAGTCCAGCAAGAACAATAACTTGATGAAACCGACTTCCACTCAGCTGAAGCTGAAGACAAAAACGGCCGGCCTCCCTCCCACACACGATCCCCCCCCACCCACCCCACCCCCGCATCACCAACTGTGACACAATGGAGAGTCAAACGACTGATTAACCTGAGACGTGGTTACCTTGCACTGTGCCTTGCAATAAAGGCAAGTCCTTGACACTTCCCACCCAATGGCTGTCAAACGATGCACTTCTGCTCCTTGATATTCTCATATGCCTTCTATATGTAGGAGTGTGTGTGTGTGTTTACGTATTGACGATGAAAACACAATGAAACGTGTCGAAAGTAAAGGGGTCTGAATACTTTCGGAAGCCATTGTAAATGTGGGTGACAAATCGCTAGTGGCCTGGCATCCCCCTCCCAAAAAACCCCCCTTTAGAGAGACGGGCCTGCCTCTCTTCAGTCCCCAGACCTCAGCCTCCACACGCAGGACGTCCTGTCGGGGCACGCCGCTTCTCCCAGAAGGCACTTAAAGAGAGGGTGCTGACAGGCTGGAAGCAGAACAATGTGGTTGGGGGGGGGCCTGGGCTTGTTTGTCTTTCATGGACCACCAGCTGAATACAGAGGTGTCCACGCGAAGCAAAGCTGCTCCTCCAGTTTCTCCATCAGAAGTGAGCGGGTGCAAAAGACTGTATCAGAGCTAGTGACACACACACACACACACACACATACACACTGTACAAATGCGCTGTGTTGACACGCGGCCTTTTCCGATAAACGCCCCCCACGTAGCAAACGTGTCTCCCGGCAGCTTGCTACGAAATGAGCCGGTGAAATCACAGAGACGGGTCGGTGCTTTTGGTGCCCGCCTGGACGCCTGGACGGCCGGGAGCCGTGCCCACCTTCAGCACCATGTGCAGCAGGTACTGCAGGCCGCTGCGGCCCGGGTACTTCCCCGTCAGGTTCCCAGGGGAGAGGTCGAAGAGGTTAGCCCCGGTCTCGGTGCACAGGGCGTGGACCAGCATCTTCTTCCCCACCCCTGCTGGACCGGCCAGCAGCAGAGTCTTCACCAGGGGAGCCCTCTCATGGACCGACTGGGAGCCTGGGGGAGAGAGGGAAGACAGGGGGAGAGGGAGTGGAGAGAGAGAGGGAAGACAGGGGAGAGGGAGCAGAAAGAGAGAGGGAAGACAGGGGAGAGGGAGCAGAAAGAGAGAGGGAAGACAGGGGAGAGGGAGCAGAAAGAGAGAGGGAGGGAAGACAGGGGGAGAGGGAGCAGAAAGAGAGAGGGAAGACAGGGGGAGAGGGAGCGGAGAGAGAGAGGGAAGACAGGGGGAGAGGGAGCGGAGAGAGAGGGAAGACAGGGGGAGAGGGAGTGGAGAGAGAGAGGGAAGACAGGGGGAGAGGGAGCGGAGAGAGAGAGAGAGAGAGGACAGGGGGAGAGGGAGCGGAGAGAGAGAGAGGGAAGACAGGGGGAGAGGGAGCGGAGAGAGAGAGGGAAGACAGGGGGAGAGGGAGCAGAGAGAGAGAGGGAGAGAGAGAGACACAGAGAAAGACAGGGAGAGAAAGAGAGAACACGTTAAAGAAAGACAGAGAGAAGAGAGTGAGAAAGTGTGTGCAGTGTACAGTGCGTGTTCAGAGGAATGTTGAGGAGAGTTTGGTCCTCCAAAGCCTTCTGGCAAATGTTATGAAACCATCCAACCATTAAGTACCAGGGCCCAAACTCCAGTGGTGTTAACATACAAAGCAATCTCACCTCACAAGGAACAATGGCCACATTAGAAAACATGAGCAGATTGTACTCCATTGTGAGCTCTCTGATGTTAACCCTGATAACAGTACCATACCGGACCTGGAGGGAGGACACTGTACGTGAGAGCACGCATCCGCAGGTGCAGCCCTGTCCCCAGGGACGAGCTCCCATCCTGGGGTGACGACCCAACAACAAGCCCCTGTAGCAGCGCCCATCCTAGGGTGACGACCCAACAACAAGCCCCTGTAGCAGCGCCCATCCTGGGGTGACGACCCAACAACAAGCCCCTGTAGCAGCGCCCATCCTGGGGTGACGACCCAACAACAAGCCCCTGTAGCAGCGCCCATCCTGGGGTGACGACCCAACAACAAGCCCCTCTAGCTGCTCCGACTGGAGCTCATTAAGTCAGCATTATGTGGCAGTTCCTGGTTTTTGATGGGTTGGGATGATGACGGTCATAACTGATGTCCGATCACATCGCGGTGTCAGTGTTCAGACTGTCCCATTTCCAGCATCCTTCCTCGCCTCCACCCTTGTGTACAGTCAAGTGTGTGCCTTCCTCTGATACTAGGAAGTAACCCGGCTCCACTTCCAGGGAGAATGTTCCACAGAACGCGTCCAAAAACAAGACAGCAGTCCACTGAGTCATACCACAGAGCTCTGTGAAAATAAACAGACCGTGAATGGCCAGAAGGGGGCGGTACTCTTTGAAGCTACAGCGTAGCGAAGGTGACAGCTCGCTAACACGCTCGCCTGTGGATAGTTTTGTCCTCAGTGGTGTTGTCTCGCGGTGGTGAACAATGCCACCCGTTTAACACGATCCCCAGCACATCCCACAAGGACAATAAACACCGAATGAAATAAAACACAGTCTTTGAACTTGCGCCAACTCCCAGGGAGAATCCCATTGACGTTCCGGGAAACGACTCAACAATATCCCATTGTGAATGATTCCAGACGATTATTGATATAAATACTCTGTAACAGGTGGCAAAAAAACACCCAGATCCCCTTCCCTTCAATCCACTTCTCTGTTCTCGGCTACTACTCGTACTCTGTGAGTACTGTGTTTCCCTGCAGTCCAA
>NC_061071.1:6494079-6709079 GCF_021917145.1 Hypomesus transpacificus | reverse complement strand
ATCGACTCACAGATGTTCAGAAGCTGCACTGCAGGTGAGAAGGAGGCGGGGAGATGTTTCTGAGTAGGTACCGTGGGACTGTTTATGTGAGGGAGAGTGATGGCAGGTATTTAAGTGAGGAGATAAAGATTGATGTGTGTGTTTGCCAATGTTCCACTCTCTCACCTGAACTCTGACCTCCTCCTCCACCTCCAGACGCTTCTCCTCGCGCACCAACTGGGCGTCAAAACGCTGCAGGAAGTTCTGTCTCTCATCACGTCCCTGCCAAACATCTACACGCACGCACACACAAAGACACAACCCCATCCATCACTGACGGTAGAGTTGGAGAAGGTCAGTCAGACCTGTAGGAAGGGTAAACAGATCGACCGCAGGCTGGCTGAAGGGCTGGGGTTCCCCAGTCACAAAGCCAGCGAGAGGGAAGCGCAGGTGGAGGGACTAACACGCAGCTTATTGTCCCTCTGAGTGGCTCTCAGGGGCCACTTCCTAGAAGGAAGCCTAAACTTCCTGTGTACAGCTTTCCGCCTGGACGCCAGCAGGAAGTGTGGGCACAGAGCCAGGTAGGTCCTTCCAGAACAAGGCAGGTGGGCTCTGATCTTCAACAACAGAAGACTTTTTGTGAACAAAGAAAAAGGAAAATATAGGAACAGCTGACGGCCCACAAAGAGTCAGTGACCCTGACTGGCCTCTCTCTACTACAACATGTCGGGTTACCTTACAGTGTATCCTAAACAACAGCCTGTAAAAGTAAGCTTCAGATTATTTATTAGTCTTTTTCCCGACCAACGTGTCGCTGTATGAAACAGAGCCTGAACTCATGTCATCACTGGCATCCGGATGGTTCTTCTTGACGGCTTCATCCTGGGATAAACCCTGTCAAGTTCAGGCTGGGGTCAAAGGGCATTGGTTTAACAGCTTGTGCTGGTGGCACCTCCGAACACGCGTCTGTCTTTGAAATGGGATCTGCTGGAAAGATCAGGGGTCAACTTCTCCTCCACAAGGCCCCCATTTTAAAGCCCCCCACCTCATTTCAAAACCCCCCCCCAGGTAATCTGATACACATAATTACTTTCTCTACTTATGCGTTATCCAGCAGCCCCCCCACCCCAAACTCAAGTTGTTTGTTTAAATAAAGCATCCATTCTGTCGCTCTGAAAACAGAGGCCTTTGAAGAGAGAGAGAAAGAATAAGAGAGCGAGCAAGAGAGAGAGAGAGCAAGTAAGAGAGAGAGAGAGCGAGAAAGAGAGAGAGAAAAAAAAGAAAGAAAGAGAGAGAGAGAGAGAGAGAGAGAGAGAGAGAGAGAGAGAGAGAGAGAAAAAGAAAGAAAGAGAGACAGAGTCAGAGTAGTGTTTTTGGAGATACAGAGCAAAGACAGTTGAGTTGCCTTTTAAGTGCTTTTATTTGACTTTAAGAGCACCGAATGATATCAAGTTTGCGCAAGAAAAAGCCAGTTTAGATTATAAACGGCGTTTCAATCAGTTCCATCTCACCCGACTGGCAACCTTACCAGCTCTCGTATGAAGAGTTCCCCACTGAGACCACACACACACACACACATCTGTAACAAAAGACTCTGTCAGTGGTCTAGTTTTAGCTATGTACCACCTGGTTTGTGAACAACTGAACTCCAAATGAAGCATGGTCAGCAGTGTTCTCTTTGCCAAGGCTACCTTCACAGTATCTTCCTCCAATATACAAAGCCATTTGTATGCCGGAGCACGCTTTTCAGCCCGGGCTTTCTTCCTCCCCTTTTCCCGCCAGGCTGGGAAGAAAAAGACCTGTTTTGTCCCAAGCTGCAGGCAGGAAGAGCCATTCGAGGGGTAAAAAAGCTCTTCCTATCGCACGGACCGGAGGGCAGGAAATTGAAATTAAATCTACGGGTCGCATCCAGGCAGTGCTCCGTGACGCTGGCATGGCACACAGGAAGGGAGAGCAATCACGGTCCCAGGTCAACA
This sequence comes from Hypomesus transpacificus, assembly GCF_021917145.1. NCBI lineage: Eukaryota > Metazoa > Chordata > Actinopteri > Osmeriformes > Osmeridae > Hypomesus > Hypomesus transpacificus. The sequence goes on along the minus strand of NC_061071.1, from coordinate 6,707,124 downwards.
GCTTCAGCCCAGCTGGGGTGGAGAGCTGGAGAAGGGGGGGGGAGGGGGGGGGGGGGGGGGTAGGGGAAGACAAGGAAAAAAGGAAAAGGAAAAACACAACAAGGAAGCAAAACAAAACACTGGGAGCACAATGCCTGCGACCCTCCACGTGGGAAACTTCACAGTGAGAGCCACGGGAACCTCAAACGGGCCCGGTCCAACGGCCTCCTTGACCGACGCGCCCTCTTCCTGGAACCCCCGCTCACCCCGGATTCGCTCTCTGCGCAAACGTGCGATTCACCTTCACGCTTCGTCTCGTCCAAATAAACCTAACGAGCAATCATTTTCCAATTAGAGACACCTGATACAACAGAGGCCCATGCGTGGGATTACCAAAGCGATGGCCCCTCAGACCGACAGCTGTTTGTTTTTCCCTTAAAGCGTTGACGGCCAGGATGTTTGACATGGGTTTAAGAGAACGTCCAGAACACTGAGGACGTTACGATGGCGTCTTGTGATCCTTAATGCAGAGGGTTGAGAAAAAAGGAGGACGAATGGGAGGGGGCGGGGGCGGGGGGGGGGGCAGAAGATGGAGAAGAGAGCATCCAGCTGTGTTGAGTTACGTCCTGTCCATCCCTACACACAAGGCTTATTACTGGGAGTCTCAGAGAGGGGGGGGGGGGGGAGGTCAGACCTAATAAAAACTACAAATCCATCATCCCTTTTCATATGAAACGTCCAGACGGCGGGCTTCGTGACCGGGGCCAGGTGGGGTAACGAGCCCCCCCCCCCACCCCCACCCCGATGCCAACCGCCATGGCAGCCGCCGTCCCGTCAATAACTCAACGGCCGTTCCTGAGGTGTGGTGTGTAGCCAAGGCGCCGTGGTCTGGCCTTCATTAGGGCTCAAAGGGCTGCTTCTGTCAGGAATGTAACCCCGCGAGCTCCAGGTTGTGTTGCTCGACGCGGTGAGACGAATCATAACGAGCAGAGAAATTAAACAGCTTTGACTCGCCATATAATTGCTTCCTGCTAACTCGCAGCTGCAGCGTGACTTGTTGTTTTTTCAACCTCTCCTTCACTCTCTGTCCTCCAGCCAAAGAGGAAGGTAAAACAGGGCAGGGCCAGATAGGGGAGTTTCATTAAAACTGGCTTTAGGTGAAATCACAGTGTATTCTTCGGTAACTGGGCACGAATGCTCACTGAAGCATATTGGCTATTAAGTGAGTTAACATGAATGTTCTCGAGTGCTATTGATTGATATTTATTTCAGTTTTTTTTTCCGTTACGGAAAATGTTTCATGGGTCGTATCTTTATCCGCCATTCCGTATTCAACAGGATGTTGGAGTGTTTTACTCATTCACTCCCATTGTCCCAGGAATTAGGAAGCTGATAAACAGCTGGGAAAGGAAGACATTTGACCCTGTCATTAATCTATCCACTGTCCACTCTATCCTCAGTCAGAGAGCCTTCTTCCAAGAATTACACTCGTTCAAGGAGCAGCAATCATGGGAGAATTGGACTGGATTCTATTTCCAGTCTGATTGCATACCAATTAGATGGATTGGATATGCACTCTGCCTCTTTAACTACTAGGAATTCAGAGAGGTTTGACCCCAAACTTTGTTCTCCAAAGTTCATATGATGTTTACGCGACCGCTGCCCAAATTCATCTTTGAGTGACAGACATGTCCAATCTCAGCTTAGGTTATCGATGCTCGTAGCCGCCATGACTCGCAAACGATGTTTGTTGTTTCTGAGCCACCCTCGAAGACCTTCCAGACAGGTTGGGGAGAGCAGGGCTGACTGGCTGTGCATACTTCCAGCTGTGATTTGTGGGTGTTTGCACAGGGAGACCAAGGGTCCACCAAACAGTCAAGCTGTAAAGCACATGCCCGCCCGCCCTCCCTCCCCACACACACACACACACACACACACATTAGAACCTCCTTCTCCAATCCAGCCCCTCCTTCTCAGGTGACAGGGTCAGATAAGGGAACATGAAGGAAAGGAAGGACGAAGGCAGGGAGGGAGAGGGAGAGGGGGGGGCGATGGAGCGGAGGGGGACAGGGGCGGCTGGTGATGGAGTGATAAGATCCAGGACGTGGCGGCCGACTCCTCGGGGCATTCCGGCCCCGTCGAGGACTGAGCCTGTCAGGTTGTGGGGAGGTTGCTGAGAGGGTTGCCGGACGGTTCCCCGACTGTCATCCCAGAGGAAGACGGATGAGACGGACTGGGGAAGGGTGCAGCTACTCCTGGTTGTTTGACCTGGATCTTTCAGCAGCTCGGCCTAATCCCATTTCTCTACCTTGTCGCTCACTGAGGGAGTAACCTGGAGTGAACACAGACTTTATAGGTCTACATTCCGTTGAAACCCTTCCAGAACAAGTACAAAACTAAGTACAGGGATTATAGCCATCCAGAGAGGCCAAAAACTGCTTTACTTCTGAGTGAAACTGCACACAAAACAATACGAGGTTGACATAGTGGAAAGAAATAATATTAGTTCCATGGGAGACTTCAAGACCAACTGCTCCCTATGGAATGTTCTAGAGTAAAGGTCAAGAGCTGGGTTTGGAGAAGACTAGACCTCTGCACGCGTCTGCCCACGGGTCACTGGCACACAGAGGCCAGGCCGCGTTGCCTCACTTCCTGTCTGAGGGCTCCTCCCGCTGGGAAACAGGAAGGAGAGTGGTGGCCATTTGCAAGCCTGTCACAAGAGGAGATTGATTTATCGTCCCAGAGAGCCTCTTTAGCCTGCACACCCATACCGGCCGAGCCACAGGCGGGAGAAGGGTTAAAGCTCACACACTGAGCATTCCTCAAGAAACGTTATCTGCGTGGAATTGAGAGGTGTTCCATGGTGGGGGTTTTGAATTCAAATCCAAGACAGGCATCCCCGGTCCAAATCAATCCACGAGGGAGCCTAGCCCAGCCACTAGAGGGCCCCTTGACTGGACGTAAACCCTCCAGCCGACCCTGAAGACGGGCCCACGGAGAGGCAGACCTGCTAGTCCATAGAAGATATCGGTATGGCAACCAACAGATACAGTCTGGAAGAACACAATGGGAGGAAGCTTGCAGATTAAACCTTATCAAGCTGACAGAAGACAGGAGTGGGATCCGGAATGCACTCTGTCTCCTATCCCGTTGATAGACTTCCAACGTATCCTCTTAATTTTTTATTAAATCAATGTCAAACTTTATTTTGAGACTTTTTCCCCAGACAATGAAAGAGCGAGCACACATGCGATATGGTCACTCAATACTCGAAATAAACAACAAAAAGAAATCATTTTGAGCCTCAAAATACAGTATAACGTTGATGTCATCAAAGTACGTGGAGCATATGGTGTGTGTGGCTTGCAGCGATGCCCATACCTCCCAGTGAGGCAGCAGGGTGGAATGTGTGTTACTTTCTACCTCTTTCTGATCTTTTTATTCACCTTTATACATCTTGGCTCCTTCCACGACTGTTGGAAGAAAACAGCTCGGGGGCATTTTCCAACCTTTCTCTTCCTCCTAAAAAAAAAAAAGAAAAAAAAAAGACAAAACCACAATTAGAAATCGTCATAGTGATAAATCCTAAACAGGTGTTTCAGGAAAGAGCGCATTTTTTTTACTGGTAATTCGTCTACCGTGAGGCTCCTGTGGGATCTCCTGCTTCCATTTAAAATATGACGCCTAATAACTTAGCAAGACAGAGCGAGGGAAGGGCTTTTCAGTTCTTGTTTTTTCCCGTTTTAATACAAGGGTCCTGGGTCAGTCTATGGCTAATTTAGTCGAGAGACATTGATTCTGTGGGAGTTCAAAGCTGCTCCGGTCAGGACCGGGTCTCCACTGTGCTGTGGCACCGGGTCAAATCCTCAGCCATCATTGATGATGTGAACACACAGCAGGGCGACCAGAGAGCGACTGTGAGTGTGATTTATGAAACGATATGTTTTGCTGCCTCACAGTCAGAGGTACAACTTTTAACATTCATTTACTTTACAACACACACACACACACACACCGGCACACACACACACACACCTGCACAAAATGTAATCATGAAGGAGATTTCACGTTCCTACTCCTTTTTATCACACTGTAGATGTGTAATGGTCCCCTCTAAAGATGGAAAAGTCCATTTGAAAATATGAAGAGATTTTAAGTGCTCCACATGACACTTTAAATGGTGTATGACGATGCTCAGGGTGCAAGGCAAGCCACTTCCTGGTGGAAAGGGGCAGGCATGATCAACATTTCAGTTGTTCAAACAAGGTTGGGAAAACACAGGAGGCCCTAATGGAGATGTCACATGTCAGATAGGGCTGCAGGTCACAGCTGTCAATCACCAGGCTCTCGAGTTACGCCAGTATCTGTCAACAACGCTTGCCTAACCCTGCCAAAAAACATTATCCAACTAAATTGTTTCACCCAATAGTTTTTGTTCTACTATATAACACAGCTGACTAATAACTGAGAAAGCTGCATCTTGAGGTGGGATTCAGGGTTGTTCTAAACTCTGCAGGGAGTGTTAGGAAGAGCAGAAGTAAGGATGTAGGAAGCCTTGTTGTTAACGGCTCATTTAAGGAATGGTTGAGTGGTCTCCTGGAGATCGTTTTTGGTGGTTAGATAATAAATACGTTCATGGTTTCAACCCCTATCTCCCTCCATCTCAGTCACCCGAAAACACCGATAAACCTCATTTCTCATTTGGAGTACCATTCAGTAGAGCACGAGTAGTTCCTGGACTGAATTCGAAAAACTAAACTGTTCCTATCGCTATGATTTGTTTTGTTACTTTGACATTAGGAAATGATTGATGAGTGTTCTGCGTAGCCAAAATAAGTATCACAGGAAACTCTAGGTCCAACCACTCAGAATGTTCCTGAACAAACCTCTTTGTCGTCTTTCCCCTTCTTCCCTTTGGTCTTTCCCTTCTTGTCTTTCTTCTTCTCCTTCCGTTCCTTCCCAGACTTCTTGTCTTTCTTTCCTCTGCTTTTCCTCTTTTTCTCCCTCTCCTCCTCTTTTGCTGCTAGCTCTGCAGCCACCTGGTTAAGGTGACAGGAAACAACATATAGAGACCATACAGGGAAGACATCACGAACAAGAAAAGAAATACAAAAGATGAGAAGGAGAATGTGAGTTTGACCTGTTCCGGTGTTTTCTGAGCAAATATGGACGCTGATCCCCCGTCCTCAGTGTTGGGGAAGTCAGGGAACTTGCCAGTAGCGTCTCTGTGGTGAGAGACAGACCATGCTACAGTCAATTCACCATAAATGTGCTTTAATGTCGTTTATCCTTATTTAAGTCTTTGGGAAAGTCTGTTTTGAATACTAGGTCAAATGACTGAATAAAAAAAAGCGTTACCACCAATCGGTATTTTATGGTGTGCTTGGCACCTTTTAGAATGGTATTTTGTGTCATGGCAAAACCTTCCTGACTTACACACAATACAATATTCCAATGCACTTTGACAAACACACAAACACACACACACATCCCCCTGCCATTCCAACAGCCCACCCAACTCCAAGTTCTCATCTTATTTCAACACCACCCCAGCATTCAGAGGCTTGGCTAATCTTGGTGGTCTCCTCGGGGGGCAGGAAGCCCTTGGATTCTCATCAGGGTCTGGGAGGAAGCTCCACTGGCGGTGGGTCTGCGAACCCCGGAGGGTGGGGCTCTTTATCCATCATGGTGCTTATGTTATTGTCAGCGTTCCAGCCGGGGTCAGAGCAGAGGGCAGCAGCTCAGAGCGCTGGGACAGAGCGAGGGTCAGCGTGTGGATCTGGAGCTTTGTCTCTCCCCTTATGGGAGCTGTATAGGAGCTGTGCTACTCCCTAGGCACCGGGCCTGGATGACTTACAACCATTGTCCCCCCTCCCTCTTCTCCTCTAATGGGTAGCACCCACCGGTGGCCAACCATAAATCACCCAGGAATGTGCTAATAGGCCACCTCAGCAGCGATGGGCCTGACTGAGACGATCGCCACCGTGCTCATTTCTAGATCGTTCTGTGGTCCCAGTCTAAACACGGGCCCTCCCACTAAGCACTGGGTCACTCCAGCACACCCAAACACACAAGCAGGCTCACTCACGTGCACCCCACCCCTGGCTAACCACACACAGACACACACACCCCCACACACACACACACCCACATTGAAACTGTCAAAATGAAAGAAACAGACACACAATGACACAGTACTGTTAGGTCGCCTCCTCTGTACAGCCGTAAAAGAATAGGAAGAATCGGACGGATGAAAAGGGCTTTTTGCTGACAAGCCAGACAGCTGCTCCATTGCTGCAGGGCCACACCAAACTGAGACAGGAGCTCAGTCTTTCTCACTGATTGAAATCCGACTTAGAAGAAGCCAGGAGACTGCGCACATAATCTGAATGATAGGCCAATTAACTAAGAGGCTGTGCAGAGGAGAACACCAGCGGTGACTCGACCCCCCCGTGAAGGAGATGGATGGAGTCCTAAACTAATGTGCATCGTCCCGACCTCAAGCATCGACTTCCCTGGCTGCCTCTCTCTCTCCCTCTCCTTCTCCCTCTTCCTCTCCCTCTCCCCCTCTCTCTCTCTCTCCCTCTCTCTCTCCCTCTCCCCCTCTCTCCCTCTCTCTCACCTGCATTCGATGAACCACTGGCGTATCTGCTCCTGCAGCGTCTCCCTTATGTCAGGGCCCTCGACGGAGACCACGGACTCCTTGATGTGGACCAGTGCCCTCTGGTACTCTGCCTCGTGCTCCTCCTGGACCAGCCTGCGAGAGGCCTCCACCTGCTGGGCCTGCAGCAGAGCCATGCTGGGCCCCAGCTGCTCCGGAGGGATCTGGGGACCAGGAGAACACCCAGGACCAGCTCAAACAGGACTGAATGTTCCTCTACCAGATGACATGTCACCATGTGCAAAACAGTTTTTTTCTCAATCGCAAAGATACTTTTCCTAAAAATGGGATACACTCGATCGAAGTAATAACCGAGCCAAAGTAAAACAGTGTTTCGGTTGTTGGGCAGAACAGCAAGTCATTTTCACACACTGCACATGCTGAAGCTCCTTTGTCGAATAAGCAAATCAAGTCCAAAACAAAAAACATTTAGGTCTCAACTGATACAAATCAATCCTATAGCTGTTAACCTCCTCTAACTGTGTGCAAAACGTCTTTGTTCAACCAGCAAATCTTGATTCATGCATAACAGGTGCACCTTGTAATGTACCATGCAGGAAGACGTTTCCCACAGCATTGCTAAGGATGACACCCAGAGTCAAGCAGATGAAAACATGTGGCTGGATCAACAAGGATGAATGTTCTGAATGTGGTGCATTTCAGTTGCTTTTTTGACATGACATGTTATTTTCTTAGATACTATAAACTAGCCTATAAGAAAGCCTTTTGTTACTGGGTAATCATGCCCATTTGACTATTAGTTTTGTTGGAATAATCTTTGGTACAATTCCGTAATGTCATGGTATGAACTATGATTACAACATCAACAAATGGCACATGCATCTTAAAGAGGGTGAAAATATGTTAGGGTGTATTGATAGTTTAGCATTTATTAAGTCATTTGGTGGGTGTAATTGTTGATGGTAAAAGCTTGTCATTAGATAGGTCAAGTTTTATGTTTTGATGAAGGCAGTTGATTTTGTGTGTTACTTTTTTGGTTTGAGTGTAAACTGTTTTCACTCTTAAGTGAATTATTTTGGAAAAATGAACTCAAGAAAAAAGAACAAATGCAGACCATTGATTGCTGTGAGGGATGTGAGTTCAAGGACACAGAGAGAACAAGGACAAGGTGTTCTAAGTATTTTAAGATCAGGAAATAGGCGTGAAAAAAGTCTGTTTAGTCACATACTGGTTTACATGAAATGACTCAAAGCAATAAATGAAAGGTTATTTTCAAAGACAAGTTATGGGCGTGCACAACTACTTGTACCCAGGCACATGATCAGTTTGGGAAACTGTTACTAGACAAAAGCTTATTCATCACCTGGATAAGCCTGACAATATAACTTGTTTATAGTTTACACACACACACACACACACACACACACACACACACACACACACACACACACACACACACACACACACACACACACACACACACACACCCTGGTACAGGGAAGCAGGGCACGCACCATTCCCAGGAAGATCATCTCCTCTAGACGCTCCTGCTTGGTCCTCTTCCTGGTGCTGTAGCCCAGCCACACCTACAACACAACACAGGAGGGCTCACCTGGGGCCTGGTGTGTGTGGGGGGGAATGAGTGTGTTTGTGTGTGAGAGAGAGACAAAGAATCAAAAGAAAGAGAATATGTGCCCATGTTCCTGTGTCTAAAGAGTGACTGTGTGTGTGTGCGTGTGTGTGTGTGTGTGTGTGTGTGTGTGAGTGCGTGCGTGTTAGTTGGTGGCAACACTTGGGAGACAGGGTTGATGATAACATCTGACAGTCTTTAACAGAAGGTGAGACCTTGCTTGGCTGTGATATCTCCTCTCTCGCCTGTAATCAAAACACAACGCTCTGTTTCTGTTAAGGTATGCAGCTCAAAGCTACAATTGTCATGATTCTGACAAACTGTTGACGGAAGTTTGGGAACTGAACACATAGGAAAAAACGATTTGCTCTGCTGTCTTCAGCAGATATATTCAACTCAATACAAGATAACTGTGTAAACCTTACTTGAACTGTGCTGAACAACTGTGCCTAGACTGAATGATTAAGACTGAACCAGCAGTTTCATCTACACAGCGGTCGGAGAAGGTGATTCATGTTTTTAATATGGTAACAAGGGTTGCAATCCCTCCCCTCTTGTCTTGTCTTCACCCAAAAGGCCTATTGGTGAACAGCACCAAATCATGCAGCAAACTGTATACAACTTACATTAAAGAGTTACATTTGGACTCCATCCCAGTCTAAATCAATTGCAATAGTGCTTTGTATTGAGATATCGAGCTGAATGCGGCCTCTACTCTCGTCGCAAAGCAGTACAAATTGTTAGTTTCAGCAAAATCTAAACACAATGTCGCCTCTGTCGGGGAATTGCTTGGTCCATAACTATAACCACAACACGGTCCACTCTCTTGACGTCAACATCCTAGAGGATCGGATTACGAGATTAGCAAGGTCATGAAAACGAACACCCCAAATCCTGACTCACTTTCCTCCGCTCTGTCATCGCACAAGTGCTAACCTTCCGTGGGCGAACAAAGGCCCTCGGCACATAGCTTTCACAGTGGAATCGGGTGTACTTCTTATGCCTCGGTGGGATCAGATGACGATTATAATATCTTTTGTGTGTTCGTGTCATGGTGAGGGTGACAGGAGGCCACAGTTATACTGACCTCAACTGGACCGGTCGTGTTCAGGTCATGTTTTGGGTGAGCCCTGATCTGGCTGGAGCACCCAGATGATACACAGCCCAACTTCGACCGCCTACTGTGCTTATGGGTCGCGTTACATTTGCTCAAATAGGAAACAGACGCGTTCACCACCGATATTTGAATGCAATATCCCTTTCATCTGCCTTCATATTTGGCTTTATTCTCAGTCGTGAGGGATGGGAGGACCGTGCGCAGTGCTTTCCCCCCCTCTACCAGGGGGTAGAGGATGCTGTACCTTCTGTATGCAAGTGGCAGCCTGGTCCGGGTCCAGGTCCGTGGGGGTGCAGCTCTGTCCCTGGGCGGCCTCCTCTTCCGCCTGACGGATCTCCCTCATGAAGCGAGCCCTGAGGCGTCCCTGGCGTGCCCGCTCGCCAACCTGAAGGACCCGCACTGCCTCCTCCACACACATGGTCTGAAGGGAGATCTCCTGTCGCGTTCCACAGCGGCGATACAGGGCTCACGTTTCATCATTACAGATGGGACAACTGAATGGGCTGAGGTCAACCGTTTGGTTTTTGACGTGTAATGGATGTCAATGGATTTCAAAATGTAAGCTCTTAAGGCTAAGAGCTTCTTAGGAGCGTTCTAAGAGCGTTCTGGAACACTCCTAAGAAGCTCTTAGCGTTAAAAGCTTCTTAACGAATCTGGGAAAGGCGGCCAATATCAGTAAGTTGAATGAAAAAGTGTAACCAAGGTTTCATGTGGATGTGAAGTTTGTGTTACTGACCGGCTCGTGCTCCAAGTCTCCTCCTTTAGCCAGGACATGAGCCAGCATCTTCTCTCTGTCCCGGAGAACCCGTATCTTCTCCCTCACAAAGTACTGAGGGATGGGCACCTCCAGGTCCTCCTGAGACACACATCACACCTTCACGTCAGACTCGTTTGGTGAGAACGTTCCTCAACGATGTGCTTGGAGAGATGCACGTGTATATGGAATAACATTCAGAACCTAAGCCTTCGACAAGCCCTCCTACTGCTACTGAGGAACAGCTCATTCCGATCTACTCCCCAGTCCGTTCCACCTCCAGGTCCCACTCACGGGTGTCAGTTTGAGGTCCTCCAGCACATCGTCGAAGAAGTGAAACTCCGAAAACTCCAGCTCCACCATCTCATTCTTCAGCTCCAGCAGACGCCCCATCACGCCGTCCAGCACCTGCCTGACCACGCGACGCTTCTGGGGGTGAACCACCTGGTCGTACACCGCCTCCAGGCTGCGGAAGATCTGGAGGTACTTCAGGTAGAACGTGGCCAGACCCTGGAAGATCTGCAGGCGGTCTTTCTGAGGCCGGGGCACCGTGGAGGGGAGCTCGTCCACTAGGAGGTCCTCCAGAGCTACATGGGCTGTAGCCCACATCCTGGCATAGGAGCTGGGCAGAGGAGTGTTCAGATGGTGAAAACACTGACAGGCTTTCTAAGACCCACTAGCTTCTGAGAGTCAAGGCTCTTCCACAGTCTCTCTCAGACCATATCCCTACTATGCTGAAATAAACAGCAATAGCACCGCTAATACTTGCAAAGGGAAAGGACAAACAGGTCATCCAGATGTATTAGGTGTGGGAATACCTTTGTTACATCAGGAAAAACGATTGCTTTGCTTTGTGTATTGGCAAAATTAAACGCAAAATGTCACTCACGTCCGCCAATAAACACATTCACGCTCTCTGCTCTGGATAAGTTGCTGCCTCAGTAAATCACAAAAGACATGATTTACAATGGTGACATCACGCTTCTTTCATATTCGGATGAGTTCTATACTGCTACCCTAAAGGCAATCTCCGTTGCCTGCAGTCATTCTTGTTCAAGGGCTGGCTGTATCAAAAGAGCAGAGAGTGGGTGGGAAGGAAGGAGGAGCAGTGTGGAGGCTGAGGGACCATTTCTTAGGGGACCTCAACAATAAAATGGGAGGGTGTGGGGGACTCAACTAGATACCCTGCTAGTGCCCGGCAACAAAGCCCTGAGTCAAAGAATTTGAAAGCGCACCATAGAAACTCAGTCAACAAATCACAAAGGTTCCACCTATCAGGAAATGAAGGCTTATTACGTTTGTCGTCTGGGAATCATATTTCTCTGAAGGGTGCTTGCAAGCGAAGCTGTGTCATCGCATGAATATACCAGCCTTGATATTTACTGGCATTTACAGTCCAAAGAACTGCTTTTTCAAGCACCAAGTTGATGCAAGAATGCCTGTCTGTTGTTATGGGAACAGCAACACAGTGCACTTTCTCCCTGTTTCACAACTTGCAGTTCTCGCTTATTAAGTTTGAAAGCTGCTGGCAATTCAGAAATAATATCACATCACCCTCGGTGGACAGCTATTTTGAAGAAATCGTGTCTTGTGACCAACTTCTAGATTTTTCTTTTAGTAGAGGAAAGCATTGAACAGATCAAAGTGTACAAAGTTGCAGAGAGAAATGAATTAGATGTATCCAACCTGTGAGACATGTTATATACCAGCCTTTTCCGATAGATGAATCAAGATGAGCCTCTAGATTTGTAGTCTGTCAGTCTTCACAATGAACATAATTAAATTAGGAACTTAGACACGACTGTGTGCAACAAATCTGTTACAAAAAAGAAGATTGTTTCATCACTGACTTCCCAATACGCGCTGCAAAAACATTGTCGAGAACAAGATTAGACCCTTTTAGACCAGGTATGTGACAATTGTATTTCATTTGATGCCTATGCCTATCTGAGATTCAGCTGTCCTAAATATTGTAAAAGCATCTAACGTTTAGCTATCCTGTCCTAATGATGTCCATGCAATCAAATTATTCTGATTCCGTGAGTCTGACATGTTGTAACTTTCCAATTTTCCATGTAAAGACATGCAAACAAAAACTGCCTCCAATCGATTAAAGTATGTTGCTTTTCTGTGAGCACTCGAGCGTCTAGCAACGGAACGACACGCCTGCGCAATGCACCCACACCGGACAGTCAGATCGCAAAAACGCGAATGTAATAGCCTATAGTGCCTTGTCTTTAACTATACACTCCATGTCACGCTTTTGGACTATCCCAATTCCCTCAGTGTGCAAATAATTGCATGGGAGTCAGATGGCTGAGCGGTGAGGGAATTGGGCTAATAATCTGAAGGTTGCCAGATCGATTCCCGGCCGAGCCAAATGACGTTGTGTCCTTGGGCAAGGCACTTCACCCTACTTGCCTCGGGGGGAATGTCCCTGTACTTACTGTAAGTCGCTCTGGATAAGAGTGTCTGCTAAATGACTAAATGTAAATGTAATGTAGTCCGCCTATCCATGGGCAAACGGGTAAGCATGATTTCTAATGGAGTTTCGTGCGAATGGAATTGACTAAAGGGGTGCATGTTACCAGCACTCAATTTCAGTGACACCAGTATAATGTAAATTCAATTTGCAATGAAGGCATCAATAGTTTCAAAAGGGCGTCTTTCCTCCGGTGGTCTATGAACACAATGGTGCATTATGAGTGCTATATGATCCGTCATGGTTGCCTGACAAGCTATTCTTCATTAACGAATTTCAGAACGATGAAAGACGAGCAGTTACACCGCAGCACCACCTTTCCTGTTTCATATTCACCCCTCATCAACTTTTGACGAGTTGGACGGACGAGCAGCATACACAAAAGCGTTGAGTGACTCAGCATGATTTGTCAAGTTCAACATAGGACATTTTAAATTGCTTAGAAATATAGTTCGTAATTGATTTAAGTTGGCCAAGCGTGAACAAATGTAATTACTCAACAATTAATGGATAAAGCATGCAATAAAAAAAAATCTACTGCAGTTAATATATCAGTTAAGTAGCCTAGGCAACAACTAGGCTACTGACAGTGGAAATCCTATGTTTCACACATCCGCCAAAACTATTGTTTGAAAACGCCTAAACTTCATTGAATCAGATTTCCATTCCAAGATGTAGAAGTAGGCGTTGCTCTTAGCACTGATTTAACAAGTGCAGCAGGACAAAGCAAGCCAGTCTCTCTACAGCGCAGGACCGACGGAGAGTTCCTCCGCAACTTGGAGGATAAGACACTTCTCGCATTCGCAACACCAGCTAAAATCATCTGTCGACCATTTACAGAAAGGTTTTGTGATACGTGTGGATCATAAAAACAACAAGAAATAGCAAGGCATACTTGTAAGTATCCTATCATTTAAATGTAATTTCTGAACTTTGGCGCAGCTGATTTGTTAAAGCCTAGAAAACTGTATGGAAATACTTAAATCCTCTGTTGGAATTTGCTGTAGTATTTATGGGCCTTTTCGCTAAATATGAGTGTCATCTGTGTAAAGAATATCCCATCCTTATTGCGCCATAGGCTAACTAGGCTCGTGCCCTGAAGACGCTTAGTTGTCAGGCGGGCCACATAGTGGCTCCTGAGTTTCGCTGTAGGTGGTACGGATTAACAGTGGGCTTGAGTTCCACGGGTTTGTTTGCATTCAATGAGATCCTAGATTACACTGTATGTAACTGATAAGGCAAATGATAGCAAGGCGCATCTAATTACTTTTAAAGCATACCCATAATTATGCTTTGTCTTTCAATATCAAACCAGCTAGGCGTCATGTTTTTTCGTGGATTAGTTAAACACAAACGAAAACTGGTTTATAACCAGTCAAATGTTTTCTCTAGAGCCGAGGAGCTGGTATTGGATTGGTGGTTTAGTCATATGGAAAATGGTTACATTGTTTTATAATCTTTTGGCATGGATCTATTTGTGTTTAGTTATTATTTAAAGGGCACACCTAAAACATCAATGTAATAAAAACAAAGGGTGGAACCTTTCAGATTTGTTTCAAGTAATCTATTCCATCACTGTTCTCATAGAAACAGGAATTGGGACACATAAATAGAGATGTGTGTGTGTGGGAGGGGGGGACACACACACAGTGTGTTGGGTTTGGCCATATTTGCAATGTTTCTAATGCCCATTAAGCATTTGAAATATCAATATCAGTATAATGAATTGAAAGAGAGAGAGATCGGTAGAGAGAAACTGAAGGAGAAAGATGATATGGATCCGTGGAAGAAAGCAATGCAAAGTAACTGAGTTTCAGTCACGGGTGGGAGAAAAGGGGGGGAAACGACACTCTAAAGAATGAGTTCAGATTTATTTTTGAAACAAAGTGAGAGATATGGAAACCATTCAAAGAAACAAGGTGAAACAGTTCAGTAAAAAAAAAAAGAAGATGAGGCGTAAACAAGGCTAAAAACTGACAGTGCACACAGCAAATAAGCAAGTGAGCAAGAGAGCTACCGGCAGGGGGGGGGGGGGGTATGTTGGCGGTTTTCTCTGGTGACTGTGGTGGGAGGCGATGTGACAGCACAGGGTGCTCTTTGTGCCCCAGACGGCGTTGGCTGCCCAGAGTGTGGGGATCAGGTGAAGGGGGCCGCTCTGCCAGGCAGAGGAAACACAACCAGTTTACAAGGCACCGGCAGATCCTAATAGGCCATCGCTTTTTACGGTGCCTGGAGATGCGTCTCCACATTTGACGTCATCCTATTCCCTACATCCTTTCCCCCCCGAATGGATAGAGGGGTTGGGGACAGTAAAGAAAAGACAGCTTTTGTTTTTAGGAAATGTCCCCCCCCCCACCATTTCAGGCTGGTTGAGTCCTTTTTGTTTTCATCTGTCACTGATTTAAGGTTGTCCACTACAGCTGTGTCTACTCATGTTACCCACAATCCTTTTAAAGCTATCTTTCTAACTTTGTTAGGAGAACACACATATGGCTAATGTTAAGTGCAAATAAATGGTTCAGTTCTCTGACGGTTGCATTTAGGTAATTGGGCAAAATTAGCTAAGTATCGTGTATTACTGTATTACTGTGTTTAACACAGTACAGTGTAAAATTGTCCAGTCGAAAGACACCCCGAAAGGAAATGTAAGCTGTGGAACTGTTTTCTTTAAATAGCAAACTACTTCTACGTGTCAGAAGTAATATTGTCTCACTCTAGACATCTGCCCCACCTCATCCGGTCAGTTTAACTGCAAGGGGGCTAAATGCGGTGATGGCTATTAAAGAGACTGACCTTTCACATCTCATTACTACTGGACACACACCACCTCTGATGAAGACAGTCATCTCGTGCAGAGTTTGGCCATTTTGCCTCAAGGAATAGCCTGTCCTTTTAGCACGCATCACAACAGACTCTTTCAGTGCACCCTGCTGCAGGATGTGTGAGTGAGGTCCTAGAAACACAAGTCGTTTTCTGCTCTGGGATACAAGGGAATCATCAATGACAATGAGATGGATTCACATTTACGATTTAGACAGGTTTAGCTAAATATTTAGGAGGATCCAAATAGAAATGTCACTCATTTTTTATTTAGACATCTGATGTTACAATGTGTATCGAACAGCAGCTGTACGCGCTAAAAAGGCAGTGTGGTAGTCAACTTAATTCCTTTCTGATTACTCTCAAATGCAAGAATGAATCTTCTTGTGTCCCTAGTTGAATTCTTTGGCAGCGAAAGCCTCAGTTATGTTTGTTATTGATGTCCTGGGAGGACCTCAGGAGCCATGGGAAATGTCTCTGTTTGGTAAACGAGCGAGAGAGCATTCCTCAAAGCAACACGCTGTCTAACCCCCTGACACCACACCATGCAGCATCTGACATGTTGGAAATGACACCTGTAGTCTCTTCAAATAAACACCGATTGGTTAACACGCTCCTTTTCATCTCCAAGATCTCTTCCCAGGCTTCCTGCGTTTGTGCGCCTTTGAACGCAGCGCTAACCGGCAAACCTTTTTTGTTTGTCGCTTTTGTATGTTTCAGCTCGGCGCAACCGACCGGCCCCCTTTCGGAAACCAACCATGAGCGTGAACGCCAACGACCTGAGCGAGCTGATGGAGATGTGGGAGGAGCTCAACTTCACGGGCGAGCACGACGACAACCTGTCCCACGTGGAGGCGCTGATGTGCCCCGCCGTGTTCAGTCACGACGCCGTCTTCTACACCCTCTCCGTCCTCTACATCTTCATCTTCCTGGTGGGCCTGGCCGCCAACTCCCTGGTGGTCTGGGTGAACGTGCGCTCCGAGAGGAACCGCTACGAAACCCACCTGTACATACTGAACCTGGCGGTGGCCGACCTGTGCGTGGTGGCCACTCTGCCCGTGTGGGTCAGCTCCCTGCTCCAGAAAGGCCACTGGCCGTTTGGCGAGGCCGTCTGCAAGATCACCCACCTGGTGTTCAGCGTTAACCTCTTCAGTAGCATCTTCTTCCTCACCTGCATGAGCATGGACCGCTACTTGTCCGTGGCGCTCTTTGGAGAATCCTCCAACAGCCGTTTGAGGAGGGTGGTCCGCCAGCTCATCTGCATCCTGGTGTGGGTCCTGGCACTGGTCGCGTCCCTACCGGATACCTACTTCCTCCAGGCGGTCAAGTCGACCCATTCCGACAGCATCATGTGCCGGCCCGTGTACCCGGTCGACAGCTCCCGCGAGTGGATGGTCGGCATCCAGATGAGCTTCTTCGTCCTGGGCTTCGCCATCCCCTTCCCCATCATCGCCATCTTCTACCTCCTCCTGGCCACGTCCATCCCTTCCGGCTCGGACAACGAACGGCGGGTCAGCCGGAAGATCATCCTCACCTACATCGTGGTGTTCCTCGTGTGCTGGCTGCCCTACCACGGGGTCCTCCTCATGGACTCCCTGTCGCTGCTCAACGTCCTGCCCTTCAGCTGCCGCCTGGAGAACTTCCTGTTTGTGGCGCTGCACTTCACCCAGTGCTTCTCCCTCCTTCACTGTTGCGTCAACCCGGTCATCTACAACTTCATCAACAGGAACTACCGCTACGACCTGATGAAGGCCTTCATCTTCAAGTACTCCACCAAGACGGGCCTGGCCAAGCTCATTGACACCTCGCGGGTCTCTGAGACCGAGTATTCGGCTGTGGCCGTGGAGAACCACGCCCAGTTGTGAGGGGTGGTGGCACGAAATGGCGTACTCAAAGAGACTCTACCAAAGCCCCACCCATCTTGAAAACGCCACTTCTACCGTGCGTACTGTAAATGGAAAGAGTCAGTTTATGAGGCACTGTAAAACACAATGACCAAACCAATATCTGTAGGTCTGCATTTGTCTGTTATTTTATACTGGTATTCCCCTTATCTGAGTCCTGTCAGATGTAGTAACAAGCCTGTTCATTTGTACTTTATTTTTCAAAGCACTTCAACCGAACTAGAGACTGGGTGTCACCTAATCTGATGGGTTTATGACAACATAAACACTCTCACACACACATACACACACACACACACACACATATATACACACACTTCCCCCAGACGGAGCCAGAGGGAAAGACTAGAAGCTGTAGAAGTCTGTGTTTATCTGAGTTTGCTGTTGTCAGTTGCTCAGATTCCATCACACTTGAGCTAATAGGACAGACAGAAGAGCCAGACATTCTCCCAGGTTTTACGGGTCTAGAAGAGGATTTACACTCGATTCTAACCTGAGGGAAGCTGACAAAGTATTTGACTCTGTGAGGAAGGTTTTAGCAGTTTGACCTGCTCTGTGTTTACAGGGAAGTGTGGAATGTCAAAGGGAACAGTGAATGAAGGAGAAAAGACTCGAGAGATTACTAGCAGGACTGTACAGCCTCATTTTGTTCAGTTGTACAGAAAGTAAATACTGTGTGTATTTTATGTTTATTAGCTGTACTGCTTATGTACACTTTTGTCAAGGAGGGTTTAGTTTTGATGGTCTGGCTTCTTCCGGATTCAGACACAACAAACAAGTTTGGATAAAACCGTTACGAGCAGTTTCAGAGAGTTTTGTTGGGTTGTTTTTGTTTGGAGATTGTTAAGTTCTGAAACGGGAATTGTCATAATTCACACTTCCTCATTTGACCCCCCACAGTATGGACATTCTAAAAGTGGTTCTTGAATGTTCCATCTGAATCTTCCTTTATAGGTTAAGGCTATCCCATGTTGCATTGTACTGTATAATGAAGGTTCATAGTTCACCTTTAAATTCAATTGGAAACAGAAATTGTATATATTTTGTAAATATCATATTTATATCTCTTTAACTGTATTGTATGTGCATTTACTTGTAAAGTTTGTATATGGCATACAAATGCATCTGCTATCAATACTGTACTTTTATACCAAACAATTCAGATACTGAATCAATGAAGGTGTGCTTTGTGAGTGGGGTTAACAATGTATATAATATTCCAATATATAATATTCTATTATATATAGTCTGTGTCTATTATACACATTTGAGACTGTATAATGTTCTGTATGTTAGACATGTTTGCAAACATTTATATTTTTCTTAAAAGAAATCAATGGCTGCTCAATTGTAAAATGCAAGCTAAAAGACAACGCAAACGTACAAATTAGTAATGCTGCCCAGGCACATTTCTTTATATACTCTTAAGAAAGACTTTTCTGTAAGTTGCTTGATGTCTGCCAATGCTGTCGTTCAAATAAATACAATAATGTTGAAAACGATATGAAGAGAGTTTTGAAAGCTTGTGCGTGGACAGTGGTGAGCACATGGTGTGCATGCGTCTCTTGACAACGACCGAGACGTAGTGTGTGGGAACGTACCGTGTTCTCTCGTAGAACAAAGTCTTTCCCCTGTCCATCTTGTTCCACCAAAACAAGGGGCAGAGCGTGAGTAATCAGAACCAACCGCGTGGCAGGGGTTCTTCCCGCTAGTTAAGGCTTTGTAGATGAAGAGGAAAGCCAGGTGTGCAGCAGTCAATTCAAAGTGTCAGTGAGAGACCTCGTACGTCTCACCCAACCTTGGTCCAGAGACTGGAGTTACTCTGTCGAAATGACACTGCTATCTTTTGACACCATCACAAGCAATGGATTTGCTGCAAACATAAAAGTCTGTGTTTATGGCAATAGCTATTTATTTACACATGCTATGAAGTTGTATATAAATACTATGTTGAGATATATCCTCAATACCAGTTAGTGTAATGTTTGATGTTAGACATTCACATATACAGGCCTCCTCTTGAACATACACACATATTCATGGTTTGAATAAATGTTCCTTTGTCAACATATGGCACACGTATCATCGACAAAATGCGCTTCTCGTCTGTGAACGCTCTCCATGTCTGGGGGAGTCGGAACGCCTCCTGCAGCCCAGCGGAGGGATGAACCGCTGGGCTAGCAGACAGACGGCGGCTCCTGGGATTCCTCCAGCTCTGTCTGAACGCGTCCACCGCTCCGGGGCACGAGCCTAGCGTCTGGCTACGCTGGGAGAACACCGTCTGGACAATCCCACGTGAGGTGGAAAGTATATGTCTCGACGAGAGAAGAAAATCTATAACGTTCCCCTCAGTGAGGTTTAGTACTTTCAAGGTTGAAGTGGATTGCAGGTTTGGATTGACTTGGGGATTTTGGGATCCGGGAAAAACAGATCAAAGAAACATTTAGACTTTGACAGGGGAGTCAGGTGGCTGAACGGTGAGGGGAATCGGGCTAGTAATCTGAATGTTGCCTGATCAATTCCCGGCCGGTGCACATGACGTTGTGTCCTTGGGCAAAGCACTTCACCCTGCTTGCCTTGGGGGGAATGTCCCTGTACTTACTGGATAAGAGCGTCTGCTAAATGACTAAATGTAAATGTAAATGAGTGCGTAATGGGCGACAAGTAGACAACAGTAGCATACGTGCTGCTCCACCTCACTGTTTAAAGAGCCCTCCTCAGCCCTCACTGTCCGACGAAGCAGGATGTTCTGACGGGGGAGGACCACACATGGGTGCCAACTGTCAGGACAGTGGAGAAGATGAATCCCATGTTGAATCACCCCATGTCCCCCAGCCTCCCCTGCTTCAATGGGGGCTCCCAGAACAACGGCGGTGGGGTCTAAGAGCAGGGCACCCTCTCCTGTGCGAGGCTCCGCTGAAAGGCCGGATCGTGGGAGCGGTGTGCGCCTGAATGCCAAAGGGCTCCGCGCGGGCGAAGCCGCACAGGAGAACAAATAGCCTTTCACCGCATCCTCATTCCGCCTGCGCCGCGAATACAGAGAAGCGGGCGTGTGTGTGTGTGTGTGACCGTCCACGTGTGTGTGTGTGTGTGACCGTCCACGTGTGTGTGCCACTCTCTCCTCGGGGTCCCGTGTTCTCACGATCATGAATGTGGCGGCGAGACAGCGATCTGATGGGCTGTCAGATGAGAGAGGGCCTGGAGGTGACGGCTCATTAGGCCTCCTTGTCTGGGTGTGGAGGGAGCATGAAGCGGGCTCTGACAGACTGGCCCTGGCCAGGCAGCACTGAGACGATGTCTGAACCATGCTTGGAATCTCAATCCGGGGATTAGGAAAGTCGGGGAGTACCGTCTGTCTGGGCAGAGATAACGACCTGTACATTCTGAGGTGCTTGCTGACTGTGAACATAGCTATGTTAGGCATTTGCTACGCTAAAAGGGGCAGCGTTTTGTTGGACAAAGTATAAAAGTGCATATTGTGAAAGATGACACAAGTTCGGAGGTCATGCAATCGACCAGAATGATGCAAGACATCATGATACGGTGGAACAGAGGTTTCTGACCCAGCAATGTGATACTGAGGCAGATCTGGGAAGGAGGGCGGGGGTCACGCTATTTGCATGTCACACTGGCCGCACTATTTGTACGTCACACTGGGCGCACCCAGGGTTGCGCCCAGTGTGACATGCAAATAGTATGACCCTGTTGCCTTAGGTTGCAGCACCTGTAAGTTAATTGTCCATTCAACAGAGAAACTACTTTTAGCTAACTCTCACTAGGCTCTATTGTTTGGTAATTAGACAGTCAATAGGAGCTCGCAAGGAGCTTGTGAGGTGTGTGTGTGTGATTCTGAACCAACTGTTGTGTGAGAAGGGAACCTAGGAGAGGTGAGGTGAACTGGGTCAACAATCCAAAGTCAAATCATCTTGGGAAGGGGACAGCTTCCGTCCAAAAGGGCCCATAAACCCATTTTGATTATTTTCCATGAAGTTCCACCCAAGGCAGTACCCTTTTGTTCACACAATGTTGGGAAAACATGGCTCGAGATGCATTTTGTGATTATTTTCCCTGGTCTGTTGCCTTGATTCTATTTGTTTCAAGAGGGAGTGGACAGAAATGTTTAGAAAGGAGTCTCCTGGAGCCTCCATGTTTGCTCTATGGAGGGGGGAGACAGAGCTGTGCTCACAAGAGCCTTTTGTGTGAGGACGTGTTCCTGAAGTGGAGGAAGGGAAAATAAATGAGCCTCCTTGGAGTACGTCGGATTTAACCTTTGATACAATAATAACCCGACTGCTAAGCTGGTTGATGTCAGGAATACAATACAAGTGGTGCAAGTCTTCTAAAGCCAGATTTGAGGGCACTAATTGAAAATACCTACGGTGGAAACGCCTATCTCCCTTTGGAACAGAGGAGGAGGAGAAATCTACTTAGTATTCACACACACTGGCTCGTTGTCAAAACCTTGGTCGAGTTTTTTAATTTTCTGCCATGCTTAGATAAAACAGCTCGACACGACAGGCTGCAGCCTTTTGTTTTGTACTGCTTTTGTTTTGCACTGCATTTGTACCACAGACTCAATTTTGGTACAACAACTCGTATTTCCCTTTAGGCCGCAAGAATCAACATCACTTTTTGTGTTGCAGAAACACGTCTGTGTATTGCACGGAGGGATTTTCTGTAGTTTGGTTCAGCAAAGTGACAGCCAGCCAGAGAGATACCGGCCCCTCCTCCTCCTCCTCCCCTCCCCTCCCCCCTCCCCCTCCTCCTCCCCTCCCCCATACAGCATGAGGCCCGGGGTCTGGCGCTGAGGTAGAAGTCAGGCTGTTGTGTCTGTGTGTCTCTCGGATGCTAAAGAAAGACTCTGTTCCCTCCCTCAGAAACATGGGCGGAGTAGTGAGGACGGGTGAAGGGCAGGGGCGAGGCCTCCGATGAAAGGAAAGCAGGAGTTCAAAGGAGCCCTGCAGTCCTCTGCTTGGACTAGAGGGTTCTCACACACGGGTACACACACACACACATGCACACACACACACACACACGGGTACACACACACACACATGCACACACACACACACACACGGGTACACACACACACACATGCACACACACACACGGGTACACAAACACACAAGCAGACACGCACACACATTCACACACATTATGACACTGAATGTATGCCATATGAACATTGCTCCTACACAGGGTTTTCCAGAACGTTCCGTGCGGGGCTGAGTGACAGCCGCGTGAGAACCTCCTCCTGAGTTTCACCTCCTGATCTGGACGCCGCTCTCTCTCATTCATATTTAAATGATCTAATAATGCACTTCACAATGGCACAGTAAATCCGTATTCTCAGTCTGAGACGCACATCATCCGTGGACACGCCATTCAGAGCTTTCAGACCCAATGAAAAGAAACGGGAACCGAAAATATTTTTCCGGTCCATTGAGCGCCTAATTGCCCCGAGATGGACAATCTCAAGGATCCACTGCGTTGGAACTCATTGACATACTTCCTGTGCCCCTCCTCCCCTCCCCTCCCATCACACACACACACACACCCTCCCCCAAACACACTCCACACCCACTCATTCCCCAAAGCAACACACGCAAACCCAAACTGGTCACGCAACAAAACTGAAGCCCCACATGGAAGCGGGAGTTTCTCCTGCTGCCGGCTGTAGGTCTGTCCCTTGTCTTTGCTGCTCACCAGGGGTGGAACAGACACTATGGAAGACTTATCACCTGTGGGCCCGACAGAGGCCTGAGACACATTGTTTTACAGCTCAGCGGCACGCTGTGAGGCCATTGTCCGCGACTAGGCTCGCCTATCTACCCGGGGATTGTATTCAGGGTCATTAGCGAACGAGGCGTCACTAATGTGCCACTGACACCTCGGCACGGCAAGAGACAGCCCAGATAAGACTGAGGCAGGGGGAGATACAAGCTTGAGGGACTGATTGAAGCATAGGAGACAGGCTTCTCAGAGCGTGTGGCGATCTGCTGGACAGTTTGATGGAAGGGATTTCTCTTCAGAAATGTATCTTTGCTTGTATTTAGATGTTTGTTATTTTCATCCTTGAATAGGGCCTTGTGGGACTGGGTAGCTGTTTCTGGAAAAATGCTGCGTTTGCGTAAACTTTGGCAGTAACTGGATATGATGATTGCTGGATAATAGCTACAAATAAATTGTTCTTAAACACAGCTAGTGTATAACTGCCAAATATTTTTATTATATACAATTATATACAATACATGCAATGTGTGCAAAGCTGGAACTTCACCCTAAAACCCCACGTACACCGCCGGAACTTTCCATTTTCGTTCTTCGCCCGTCAGACACCGGCTGGTTTCAAGGTAGGGTGGTCGGCCGAGAATGTGGATCCGGAAGGATCCGGCCCACACTCAGCCCTGTACAGCCACAGACGCCTGTGTTCCCATGGTGTTGGGTAGACTCACAGGCCGGAGCCCACTCAGACATGGTCCTTGGGATGTCTCCGGAGGGGCTGTACCCACCATCTCTGGCTGACCTCTTTCTCGACTGAAGTAAAAGCGTAAAAAGCTTTGATGCTTGGATCAGGTGGAGGAATTCCCCATTAGGGAGAGCTACTATATCTCCTAGTCGGGGTCTGTAATAGAGAAACTGGCGCCATGTCAAAAACATTTCAGTACATTGGTATAGGCGTTATAAATGGGACTCTAACCCCTCTCTCTCTCTCTCTCTCTCTCTCTCTCTCTCTCTCTCTCTCTCTCTCTCTCTCTCTCTCTCTCTCTCTCACACACACACACACACATACAGTTTCATACCAGGCATGTGCATACAGAGCATCATTTGGGGGGTGGGGGTGGAGGTGGGGATTGAGGTTCATGTGAAGGTGACACTTTGAAAGTGTCAAAATTCACAATGTTTGGCACTATAGCTGTCATCTGGGCTCTTAAGACATCCAACACCTAACCTAACTCAACCTGCCGCCCACCCACCGCCCCACCCACCCACCTACCCACCCACCCACCTACCCACCCACCTCTCTATGGAGAATCACAATGCTGGATAGAATTTCTAAACCAGCCTGGAGACTGAATGGGCTTTGGACAAAAACGACACAGCATGGACGGTCCCCATCTTTCCTCCAACAATAACTAACAACCCCGGGCCAGGACCCTCTCACAGAGAGACCTGCCTCCAGCTATGGCACGCAAGAATGTCATTTGTGACAAAGCGTATTCGACATTATCATAGGAGGGGAGGTTCTTTGACCCCCAAAGACCTCAGGAGGTGCTGATATGGTGCCTTTAGCAACCAAAGCTTTCAGCATTAGGAGTTATGTCCAGGGTGAATTTGATAGTTTCCATTTGGCAGCTTGACAGGCTCCACATTCACAGGAAGATCAGCACGGTCAATGTGTCTTTTACAAATCTGGGTGAAAGAGATGTGGAATAGTTTTATTGGTTGATATAAGATATCCCTGTGATTTGATTGGATGAAACAGTCAAATTTATATTATCTTGATAATAAAAAGCTACTGAGAAAAGACATGATATGTTAAACAACGACTTTGATATAGTATGCAGCTGAACATCCCATGTCAAAAGTGAAGTCATACATTGTATCTCATGAAAACACAGACACTATATACTGATCAGTTTTGTTATGCTTTAGATAAGCTTTATCAGCGTTTGAAACGTTCTGTATGCCTATTCTATATGTGAACTGTAAATGATTGAGAGTTGTTTATGTTCTTTATGATTTAAATCGTTTGGGCTATAAAAAAAATACAAATTTACAGTATAACTGGATCTCGGCCATTTTCAACAACCAGTGATCCACTGAAAAACACCCATAACAAAGTTTAACTGTATCTATCACGGCATGGATCCATGTACTCTACGCCTTATTCATTTCTTACCACAGTTACAGTGCATTCCACACAAATGCTTGGTTGAATGCCAGGAACCCTCACACCAAGCCACTTGCTCAGAAAACCACACAAACGATTAAGACTGGGACATTTGACCTTTGACCTGAGGTCGTGTTTACAGAGAGCAGGTGTGAAATCAAGAGGGCACCCGGCTCGGCACATTCCAGGACCAGCGGCTGGCGTCAGGGTCAACCGGAAGACACGCTTCACTGAGCCCGCCTCCTAGACTAAACGTCTCCAGGGCAACGGCGCCTTCATTGGCTGGGTCCGCACTAGCCCGCTTTGCCTGGGACTGTTTTGAGTGCTTAAACTCAAATCCAAACACGCTATACTGTCCTCGCGAATATCCGCTGTGTGCCATGTTGTGTTTGAAAATATGTCCTTTGAGAGGCACTCCTTTCCCCCTCCACTCGTTAGCTTTAACGGACGACGTTAGCCGTCCGTAATGGATGGCTAGCACATATGTGGGCGACCCGAAATTGGCAAGCCAAACACGGCCACGGATACGTGCTGTGTTCACAAAGACCCGAACAGAGGTCCGGTCATGCCTCGCTGCACACCTTTGTTTGTTGATTTTTTATGAATGGAGCACTTTGATTACATGAGGGAGTCCCATCCATCATTCTACATGCATACCGCAGGGAGAAGGCTCGCAGCTGCGTGGGCATGATAACCCGAACGCAGAGACGCTCCGGTGAGAATCCCCGAGAAAGCTTTTGTGGACCTGCCGTGCAATTGTACAATGTTGTGTCGAATGATTCTTTAAAAGGACAGTGAAAGCAGTTCCTCTGGGGGACCGTGTAAACAAAGGGATAGGGGCTGAGTCTACCAACCCTAGCCATCATGGCTTTCACACAGGAAGCGGCCGTACAGAGGAGTTCTTCCTTGAAACTACGCTTTACGATCCATGGCACCTGCAGGAGATTTGACTACACTCCTGTTTTAAATCTCCTAACGTCTCCAAACCGCAGTCCATACTAGATCTTCAATCGAACTGCTTCATGTTGCTGTATACTCACGACGTTAATGCTATCATCTAGTCATAAGCTGGGTAAGGTTCAAGGAAAGATAATGATAAGAAATAAGTCAACATTGCCAAACTGCTGACAGACACTGAAGCAAAAGTCTTTTGTTTTGGTTCTACGGGCTGTTCTAGACACAGCTGCTTGAATGAACCAGCTTGAATACTTCTGCCCTACACGGTGCTCCATTAGGTATTTTATAGCCATACCAGCCTCTTCTGTTCCACTTGTATAATTCTGCTTCGACAGCTGCTGTGACAACTGATGTTTTTGTATGGTGATGTGTGTGTGTGTGAGAGTGTATGTGTGTGTTTCAAGCATTCCGACTGATTCTGGAGGGACCTCCTAACAGTGTGTGTTGGAGGTCCTGAACTCTGTCACTCAGAATGCTCAGGAGTAGACCCAGGGACTGAGGCACTGGCGGGTGGATTTGACCCCGGGGGTCATGCACCATTGTGACATTCTGTCACGAGAAGACAAATGTGCAAACATGATATCGGTTCCGCGATGCTGCGTAACCCAGATTGACAAATGACACGGAATAGTTCCAGCATTGACGACCAACGCCCTGAGGAAACCCAGACCTCGCTAAAAAGGCTCCACGCGGATCCGTGGATGTGTGGCATTCCAGAGTCTATCTGCTAGACTTCACAAACAAACATGGCTCCAAGACAATGTCTCCACGATCGTCACGTCTCATGCTCTCCATCGGACTCTCTCTGTGGCACATTCTCACGTGCCACGGGAGAAGGCTGTACGTTCTCTGCTCGTGCACGTCCATGTAGATTGCCAGGGGGTCATTGAAAGTTTATCTGACAATTGGATCCAAAACACGATGTCTGTTTAGTTAGATTTAATGTGGTGTAGGATTGTTGAATGAAGGTCTACAGCCCGTATACTGGTATGAGCCAGCCGACATGATCACCAGTGTGATAGACATCAAAGAAGAGGAGGTTGCGTAATGTTTGCCCGCTTTCACTGAATTCACATGAATATGAATTGTGGTGTTGGGAGGAGTGTTTGAATTTGCTTAAAAGTGTTTGCTCATTGTATATGCACGAATGAATCGACGCTACGCGTTTGATGTTTGATACGTCGTTAATTCTTCGGTCATAAGCACTTCCTCCCGACTAAAAAAAGAAAGGCATCTCAAACATGACTACCATCTAATGGGAACGACAGTCATTGTTTTCTTTGGCATTTGGATTTGGCGTGTCTAAGACTGTGCTTGTGAGAAGGCTTTTCCGTGGCATCGAATACCTCGCATCACTGTGGCGCAGTCCTTGTCATTGCTGCAACGCTGGAAACTGAAATCCTTTTGATTGTCTTCTCTTGTTGAGTGGAAAGTGTCAACCACACATGGTTTTGATCAAGTTCTGCAGAGTAACACTGATTAGAATGACCAATGACACATGTGTGTGGATTTAACAATGGAACAGTATCACCGTGACAATCAAATCCTAGATCCTAGAAGGATATCAACAATGAAATTCTACACCCTAGTTCGCTTGGATTAGAAAAGTACAGGTTCAAATGGAAGACAAGTTCACATACAGATCCCTGTTAGAATGTCATTGCGGAGCTAACAACTGGTATGGCACTGTTCCAAGGAACTCCACTCCTCAAATATGAACCTTGTAGTAGTCTTCATATGTAGACTACATAGATGATACATATATTTACCATATGTAGTCTTCCCGCAAAAAAGAAAACACCAAACCGTGGATGCATTTCATCAAATGAACAAAGCAATAATCTGGAGGGATTTTTGCAGTCATTTGTACATGCTAATAATGATTAGGAATGATTCAGTATCTCTTAGTTTTATTGCAGATTTAGTGTTAGATGTATTCACGATGTCGTGGAGACACAAAGATGGAAGGTGAGATATGTGTGCAGCACTCAAGCTGTCCGAGTTAGAGTGCTGTCAGACCTCATGTCATTGTGAAAACGAGGATGATAAATACACAAATCCATCATGATCCATGTCTGTAACCCATGAGCCAAACCTGATGATTCATGAAAGTGGTTGATTACCTAAAAAGTCATGGGAAGAAAAAAAAGCTTGCCTGAAGTTCTCCATTTTATATATGTATGTTTTCTTTTCAGTGGGCTACTCTTTGGAGAAGCTCCATTTGGAGGACAGGACCATCCATCTCCCACTGACACGTACAAAACCTTCTGACGTTCCCCCCATTCTGGTGGAAATTCATCAAAACAATTGCAACACTAACTCGCAAAGCATCACATTTTCCATTTATGTGCTCCATGGCTACATTGTAACCCCTAAACCGTAAACCTCGACACTGCAGCATGTTAACCAAGCCATCAATCAGACCGTGAAGTGCTGCTTTTCAGACCAGTCAAGTCAAACCAAGGAAGGAGTGATTATGATTAAACGTAGCTCTCGTTCCCCAGCACGGTGGTAAATGGCTTTCTCTCACTCATCTGTTATCTTAGCATATAATTAATAACAGAGCACTAATGGGGTCTCACAGGACCCCATATATAACTGTCTCCAGAGAAAACCCAGCCTTTCACGACTCTATACCTATAAAAAACCTTTTCCGAGTAAAAAACCTGGACCTCAGGCCACATCCACCCTCATTCATCATCCCATATCTCACTCACATGACCATACATGCTGCGCTATATGGGTTAGCGAATAAGGGGCTGTGTGTCTGAGTGTGTGTGTGCCAGGAAACCTGAGAGGGGACCTGATTAACTAGAACAACATCTACCGCCTGTGGTGGCGGCCATCACACTAATCTGAACCAGCACCTACACAGAGGGAACTCCATCGGACACCTCTTCTGGCACATGACACCTCCTCTAACGCGCCAGAGGGCCACTTTCTCCAGCCGCAGTACAAGATGTCTACTTCAGACTACTTTCAAATGTGTGTGTGTTGGTGGGGAGGAGGGGTCTGTGTGTGTGTGTGTGTGTGTGTGTGTGTGTGTGTGTGTTCAGCCGTCCGTGTGTGTTTAGTGCTACTGGGGCATAAAATAATTTTTCGATCACTTATTTTCATCCAGTTTACTTTTCCATTTGCTTGATATCCGGTCCAGAATGAAAGTGAGAACACGGTTCTGCTCTGAATTGACTTGTCAACTTATATTAGGTTTTCGATCATGTACAAGGGCTCTTTTTTTGTTGTTGTGGAAAAAAAGCTCTTCGTTGTAGCTATTGTGCACATGCTCCATTCCGCTCGTCGCCATTTGTTACTCAAGTTCCAATTGGCGACTGACCGCTATAAACTCAACACTTTTAGAATAACGTAGGCCAAAAGGCTTGGGCAGGCGAAATTCTCCTCTACTTGGCCTCTTGGTTCTATCTACGACAGACACACGCCCACACGCACACACGTTACTGTAGCAACACATCTATAGGGTTTGCCCTGGTCAAACTCAATGGGTTCCTCAGTAAATACAGCACAAGCCAGCCTGTCACTCTACAGACTCTCAGAGCGGCTACTGGCCCCTTCAGCTGCCACCGGAGGCAGGACTGGAAGGACACTTCAATCCCCAGGTTCAACTCAGGGTGAGAGTCCACCGCATGTGTCTGTCAGGCGTCTGCAGATGAAGAATGAATAGGAGCGAGACGGTTTATTGAGGAAAGGAGCCGATAGGACGGGGTCGTGCCGTGTTTTTATTGAAACACCAGCCTTTCTGTGAAGTGTCATGGGTAAAATGTTGGAAAGCAAAGTTCATGTCAGTTATACAGTAACAAATGTGGTCATAAACGTGAATCATTCATTTGAGAGATGCAAACTTACAGTACAAGAGTGCACACGACAGCTAACGTTAGGTAAAATATACAAATAATGTTCTGGTCACATCCTCATGAGGGTCAGTTTCCAAATAGTTCAACAAATGAGCTAATGCTGGCAACATGTTGTCCAGTGGATGCTGAAATATGACCATTGTTGCTACAAAAGCAATATTTCATTTCCTCATTTGGCCTGACACATTCTCTCACCGAGCCTAGTGCATAGCTGTTATCTCAAAGCTCTGTATATCCAGTCATGTGTGTTCCTACAAGTGATGAAAGCTGCTAACGTTCACAAAACAAACTCCTTCCGCCTGATTTTCTTTACTGCCAGTAATAGTGTCCAAACAATAAAACAAGAACATTTAGATGTTTTACTACACAGAAAGCACTGGGGTTTGGTTTGGAAGAAAAAAATACTGAGCATAACAGCATTTCTTTTAACCTACATCTCTTTTTTACTTGTATTTGTTTTGTAATGGCTTCAACGCAGCAAACTGAAACGTTCGTACAGTAAAGCCTTTGAATTAAAATGTTCCATAAACACATCCTCCACCCCAAACAGTCACCATAAATACACACAAGCCCCAGCGTAGTGTTTAGTACTTGATATCTAACACAGCTGCATGTGGCCACTACTTGATTAGGTTCATGAAGGGCCACAGCACCCATTTCCTTCCCCTCATCAAGGGAAGGGTAATTGTTAGGTGTGTCTCATTATATAACTGGTGGCTTGAAATCTGATTGGTTTGTTTAGCATTCCAGAGTTAAGATTTGATATGGCTGACTGGGCAGTTTGGGAACATCCTGTACAGAGCAACTCTGCCACATACATTCGTTTGGTCATCGTTTGGTCATTTGACAGGGTTTACGGTCACAGAAGGGTTTTCTTTACAGATGATTTTAACATGAAATCGCAACAACCACAAACTATGTTGTTATTTAGCAAACGCACATTTTCAAAAACTGGCCGGAAATAAGTGAGTGGAAAATGACATTCTATTGGGTAACCTCACTCGTTGTTCCCGAGTGAAGCTATGAGTCTTGAATATTTGCAGTGAACAAAAAATGCTTCCAGTTCCTGGAATTTAGTAGTTTAGGTTTAGGACAAACAAATAAGTCCAAACAAGAGGCCAGGGGCTGGGGGTCTCTCTCTCTCCTGGACCGCTGAGTCCTTGGTGGGCTGATATCTGGAGCACAGACAGAGCTCTGTTTAGGAATGAGGCTGGCAGGCCGACAGGCCACGGTTCTCAAGAGGACCGCTCAGGTCCAATCAATCCCTGTCTGTTGGTTATTAAACCAGACTTACGTCGGCAATCGCTGCCCATGAGGTATTGCTCAAGGCACTGCGTTTTACCTGGTTGGCTCACAAGTTCAGTGTGTTTACGTTCCTGTTTAGTTTTTTCTTATGTTGAGGGATTAGACCGTTTGTGTAGCCAAGCCCCAGTGCTTATATACTTAATTATAAACATTATACAACATGATATCACATCAGAACAGTAAGTATAAGGGTAACTGTCAAGTGTCTGCCAACAGATAATAACTTTCTAAGAACAAAGATCAGTCTGATTTAGGACCACCCTTGATCACTAAACAGCTGCAAGCACTGAGAACTGAGGAAACTTCGTAATCCGCTAAACATGGCATCAGTGAGAGGAAAAAATAGGGACCAGCAGGATACTAAGGAGAGGACGGCAGAGGACCCCGCTGTCATCCACCTCCTACCTGAAACCTCACAGTCACTGAGTCTCGAATCAACAAGAGACATGAGCCAGCACCTTGAGAGTAGATTAGAGTGGTGAGTAATAGCGTTGTTTTCCCATCTCGTTTGGTGTCACAGGTCAAACCCAAGCTTTGAAGTTCCCCTAGATGTTTTAAATAGCCTTTCTCCCAAAGCCGGCAAATATAAAGCAACACTAAATTAGTCAATGCATAAAACCTGTCACACCAAAACTCCTAAGCTGGGATTGATTTTGTTTTCTTCCTAAATACTTGTGCGAAACAAGTTTTAATTACTGGGCTTTTGACCCTAAAGTGACCTGTGGAAGCTGCAAAACCTCCCAATTAAAGGAGTTTCACAGATGGATTTATCAAAGATTTACGGGGATTTACTTCAAGAAACGGGACAACTTTAACCCCCTGGAGAATTACTTAGAGGTTTTCAACTAATTACAGCCAGGTTCTGGTGATGGTAAAAGTTTCTGTCATCAAGTTATTTTTTATATTTATGTGCTAAATGTGTTTTCCAGAACGGCGTTAGTCTGTTGTGTGATTCATTGGCTACTGTATTCTTAACAAACATTAAGAGTACAATACCAAAATACAGACTCATAAAGAAGGACATATATATGACCGTTTTAAACACATTTCAAAAATAGAAACAATAGATCATGAGGTGAGTTCAAAGGCATTTATTTTTACTCACTGATTCACTCCTGCAGGAACTACCCAGACAAACAGTCTCTCTCTTTGAACTCTCGAAAAAGAAACGACTGCGAGTTTGAAACTGAGAGGGAGTTAATTAATGGCGTACATTTCATTATAAGCGTGAGGTCATTTTTGGCAACAAGGGATCACCCTCCCAACACAATGGCCGCCAAGGCTGCTGGAGGCGAGAGCGCAAACACAACAAACACAGTGGAAGACATAGGAAAGCAAATATACCTTCAGAGCGAGGAGAAGTAACACAAACACAAGGTGCCTGTTTTGACTTGAATTTCAACATTTTGGACGTGTTCCAGGTTCAATTAGGCTGCTGCAGCCCTCAAGCTTCTTCCGCCGTCTCTAACCCCATCAGGGAGAGCCTTGACCAGGGTAAGGTAACATGGAGGTCTGAATCCATCCAGGATCATTTCATGGCTGTTTAACAAATATCAGATCCATTGGCTGCCTCAAGAAGGGGAATTTGTTCATGGCTTTTATACACTTTCATGGGAAAAGGGGCTTCGCATTATCACAGTTCCACGGGTCGGATTTGGGTTATTTGAGCACATTAGCTTTTATGTGAGCATGAGTTTACTTAGTATGGCAATAGGAACAAATATTATTACAAGGAAAATATGTAGACATTTACAGTTCCTATAGACGATACTGCATAAACATCTACTGTGGTGATGCTGTTGAAACTGTCTTTGATGCTGTTTTTAAAGTGTTTTCGAGACAGACACACTGTAACTTTTGGTCAAAGTTCTATAGAAAAAAATATTATGTTTGACCAGACGGGCTTCATAAATGTTAAAGAGAGCAGTTTATTTTAGGGACATTTTTACGGCCCAAAAAACAAAACTCTGGACCAACCACAACTGCCATTTACTCTTTTACTGACATGGCAAACGAACCATGTGACTTCAGTAAAACCACGCCGTCAATCTGATTTTCTAGTCAAAGCTGCTGTTTGCAGTGTGCACCCTCTGTCTACATCTTAAATCCGCACCCAGCCCTCTCTCACCACCACTGGGCTAAGAGAAGAGCCCAGAGAACAAATGACTGAACATACACAGCCAAATTATGCAAATGTTACTTATATTTGCTGGTCTAACATGGTTTAGCATTAATACCATTAGCCAGGGTTACCACATGCCTGGTTAATCTCTTGTTTGCCCCAAGTGGATCTGTGTGCCTCTGGATGTGTGGCGGTGGCGGTGGTGGGGGGGGCAGTGGTGGGTGGTGATGGAGGGGAGGGGGTGGGGACGCTGAGGCTCCAGTAATCTGTAGTCGATCTTGTGTCCCTCATCCTGTTTTCAGTCTTAAACACATTGTATGTTTTCAGAGGAGCTTGTGGTTAGAAAGCGCTACCTCTGGCTAAATCTGAAGAAGAAGAAAAAACACAACAAATCTCTCATTGTACAGACATGGGCACATTATTTTTTTTTATTTTTTTGGGGGGGGGTTAGAATACATGAACATATGTGCCCCAGAGCAAACAAAAGGGGCTCCCTAGACTTCCAGGGAGGCATGAGCGTGCCACTGTGACAGACTACACCCCAGTGTGCCGGGGCGTCTATTACAGGAGCACAGAGAGCACATTCTAGAGAGCATCCTTTAATTCAGCCCATCCTTTTATCTTCGTCGAGATAAAAGCGGACATCTTGTTGTGCTTTACTTGATGGTTGCTTTATGAAAAGAAAAAGAGAAATGATGAGGTCTGCAAAACATGCTCTTGAGGCTTTTTCTGGCTCATCATTCATATGATGTTCCATTGTCTATTTGCTTTTATAGTACTAAAGTGTTTGCTAAATTAATACATTACATGATGCAATGTTGGTGTGTCCTTTTCTTGTAGACGACAAACCAATTTCCCCTCATGGATAAAAGCTAGGATAAAAATGTCGAACGTGATCAAATTGAAGATGAAAAATTACAGTACATACAAGAAGTACATCAATAAATATGATATTGTAGATTTTGAGGAAAAACCTGGATAGGATATAAATCTGTACATAGGGTTTGACCCCCGTGACTCCTGAAAGCAATCCTTTCCCATGACGGTGATTTCGCTTGTGGTCAGTATCTTCTCCTCCCACGCATTTTCTCATTGCTCTGCAAGCCCTCTAATGAGCAAATCTCTTTCAGGTGGAGAAGGCAGAGCAGACCAGAGTAGAATCCTCCGTGAAAGCTTTCAACTGTGTTCTTGTTTTTTCTAAGATGAAGGGATTTTATATCATGAGGGAGGGGAGTCGAAAGGCAAAATGCTTTGAGACGCAGGGAGCATGCAGTGTTAATTGGACTCTCATTTATTTGTTCTGGCTGGGCTGTGTGTTGTTTATGAATTCAACATCTCTAATGAAGACCCTCATTTGTGAGATTCAGACTGCCAAAATGTCACGATGTCAAGAAAAATCTATCAAAGGATCAAAGATGGCTAAGGGCTTCTGCTGTGTTAGGTTATTCTTTGTTTATTGTTTATGACATCTTTTGACCTTTTAGAGGAAAATAAGTGCTGTTGAATATAGCACAAGCAATATGCTGAATATAAGTGACAAAAGTATAGGGAAATAGTACTTACTTTGCCTGCCAAAAAAACATACATAGCTGATGTCACTCAAAGATATTAACTGGTCATTGTTAAAAGAACATCTGTGACCATATTAAACAACCTACATTTCTTTCAACTTTTAAGCACAGAAGAAGGAATCCTCCCACCAAAGGAAGCTGACCTTGGCCTGACTGGCCTGACCACAGTAAGATAAGAGTTAACCCTTCGCTCTCCCTGACCAGCGGTCTACCGGAGGACTTGTGGAAAGGACTTTAGACAAATGTACACACACAAAAACAACACGCACAAACATACAGCCTACACATGGCTGCATGTGTTCACATTTTGAGGTTTAATTCTACTGGGAATGTTGATATTATTCCTTTCTCCACTACCCATACCCACTTATAGACCTGCATCAGAAGGAAAAGGACTCTTCCTTCGTTCCAAAGTGAGCGTGGGAAATCCAACCCCTCCGTAAACACACGCCAGGGCAGAGAAAGGAACCTCACAAAGCACAATGTCCCAAACGCGGTCCGTTTTGATTTCCTGTGCGTGAATGAATCAAACCCACGAACGCCAACTGTGTTTACGTTACCGGGGTCTACGCGACAGGCGGAGACTGGCAGCTCCGGCTGCCGCGTGTAGTTCCTGTCGTGCTTCAGCCCCAGGCCGATGCCTGGTTATACATTGGCCTGTGGCGGCCCGCCTCTGTCACTGGTCATCATTGTGTTTCCGTACACAAAAGCACAATGGATCATTTTTCCCACAGGCCCTCTGGTTCTGAGATGGCACGGCTGATATGTGCGAGAGTGGCACGGAGGAGGAAACAGACGTCCCGATCGTTTATCTTGGATTGTCAGCAGAACACAAACACTCCAGTCAACTGTGGTTTGCTGATGTGACGTTAGAGTGTATGGCTCACAATGGCGGCAGTAATATGAGAACTTCTTTGAGGGTTATGGGTTATGGATATTATGGAGTTTTTATTTTATTTTACATATGACGGAATAGTTAGTAAATCAGTCAGATTATCAGAAGAACATCACTAAAATGATGTGAAGCAGGGAATCTCAAGAAGCAATTTCTGAGATAGATTATTAGTCATCTATTGAACTAGCCATAGCTATTCAGATAGCACTGGTATTTATAGATACATTCCATAAGATATAGATTTATTTAAATATTTGGCATTTTTTGTCGTCTGCAATATGTCAATAATGTCCTCTTGTGATAGCGGGTGTCCATTACTTCTGTCGTAATTTGATTGGAAAATAGATATGTGACGCCATCTAGTGGGACGAGCTGTAAAACATTTTTGTTTACATCATTTTTGGTCACTTTAAAGGATTATCTCGTTTTTTTATGTTTAAATGAAGTGTAAAAAAGATATTTGAAAATGTTATTCACACTCCAATCCATTAATATACTGTCTTTTGTACACCAGCTTTGTTGAGTGTTATCCTATAATGACATAAACAAAAATGCTATTTCAGCTTGCGTAAGTGGAGTTCAGGGTCTGTGGCCTCGTTGATAAGGTCCTCCAAAGTGTTATTATTAGTATCAGTTCCATGGGATGGCTGTTGGCAGCTCACATGGGATCTGACATTTGAAGATGCTGTGAAGCTCTGGCACCACTGGAAAACACTTGGGAAACATCCAGAACCTTTGGGAACACACCTCACTCTTTCACTTACCTGCCACCATCACACACAGTCCACTGCACATGAAACTTATGTACAGTCATTCCTGAAAGCTCCCTTTTCTAATGTTCCATTGCACAGTATGGTTTGAGGTTGAATGGACAAATTGTTGTTCCTATATGTATTATTTGATTTATCATGGTCCCGATCTGCAAGGTTTTGTTTGATACCCTAAATGGTTCCAGGTTCCTTTAAAAGTATCATTACGGAACTGGATTCGGTTGTATATTAAGGTTCTTTTGTGTTTTAATCATGAGTCTGAATGTCACATGAATGCTATAAAATACAAATATTTTATGAAAGTGATAGTGAGGGAAGTATGTGACATAATTCGCTTTCTGCTTTGATACCACATACTATTCTTCTTTTAGTAGATATGAGAAAGTTTGTGGAGCCTTCAGTCAACAAACCCACGTGGCCAAACTGCAACAACATCTTTTCACATAACACTCCTCCACTGTGGTCATCTTTACAACACACACGCACATACAGACACACCTCTCTAACCACCTGTTATTTTGTTAACAGCAGGTTTTCCGAAGGCACAAAGAGTGCTATGCTGATCCGTGCTGCACCAAGCAGTGAGGACAGTGTTGCTCAACCAGCTGTGTCTGGATGGCCCGCCAACGGCTCTGAGGAGCACATGACTGATTGTTTACGGCTCTTCCAGAAGTCCCCTAGTTGTGTAACGTGCAGACACTCAACGTGAGCTGGCTTTGCTGGCGGGAGTGAGGGGTTGCGGGAGGGATTTGGGGCGAGTTTGGGGGTCAGGAAGGGCGTAGGATGTGTATGTACTGCCACAAAGACGACCACTTTTCTAGGGTTTGTTTCATAGTGTACCGTGTGGCATTGTCTCATCATGTACCATATGAATTCACAGCGCAGTTTAAAGCATTGAAATGTGTACAGGCTCGTGGCTCTCCTTCCGCATGGACCCTTGAAAGCCTCGGAATGCAACAAGCAGCGACCTGGTGCCTGCTGCTGAGGGAGGGTAGCAACACATGTAAACACGTCTGAGCTACATGGTTGTTGTGGGTTGGGAGAAAAGGCATGTTGTTATTGGCAGGAGCAGGAAAACGCCGTCCGAGAGCCTTTCCGTGTCACAAGGGGGGGGGGGGGGGGGGGTGGTTAGGTCTCCCGTCGATTTGATTTGTCGCCCTCCACAGAAAAGGAGACCGGGAGGTGTTGCTAAGTAGGCCATGTGCCATGTTTGGAGGGAAAGAGGGGGGGGCTATTTTCTCCGAAATGAGACTCACAAACAAGCGGAGGGTGGGATCATGCCACAAACGGTGTGCGGGATCAGGTGTCGTGTCCCGCCTCGCAGTATAAAAGCCACCACAGATGCCTGGCCAGGGCAGATCAGAAATAAACTCGGCTGAGAGAGACACAGCACCGTAGCTTCCAAGGAACAAACGAGAAGCACAAAAGGGACAGACCCAGATCCTGAACCCAAACACCAGAGGACCTCAGAGGATTTGAAGGAACAAATCCCCGAGCCATCGACCCCACACCCACACCATGGATATCCAGACCAGCCAAGTGGTGCGACCTCCCAGCCCCATGGAGAGCCTGGAGAGGCAGCTGAGCTGCCCCATCTGCCT
Source organism: Hypomesus transpacificus (assembly GCF_021917145.1). Classification (NCBI taxonomy): domain Eukaryota; kingdom Metazoa; phylum Chordata; class Actinopteri; order Osmeriformes; family Osmeridae; genus Hypomesus; species Hypomesus transpacificus. The sequence goes on along the minus strand of NC_061071.1, from coordinate 6,668,832 downwards.
GGACATGTTCACCAAGCCCGTGGTCATCCTGCCCTGCCAGCACAACCTCTGTCGCGGCTGCGCCAGCGACCTCTACGACTCCCGCAACCCCTACCACTACTCCGGGGGCATCTTCCGCTGCCCCACCTGCCGCTTCGAGGTGGTGCTGGACCGCCACGGCGTCTACGGCCTGCAGAGGAACCTGCTGGTGGAGAACATCATCGACCTCTACAAGGCCCAGCAGGAGAAGGGCGGCGAGGGCGTGGGCGGAGGCTCCCTGGAACCCCCGATGAAGGACAAGGACACCAAGGAGGCCAAGTGCAAGGAGCACGAGGACGAGAGGATCAACATCTACTGCGTCACCTGCCAGATCCCCACCTGCTCCATGTGCAAGGTGTTCGGCCAGCACAAGGACTGTGAGGTCACCACGCTGGAGAGCGTCTACCAGACCCAGAAGGCCGAGCTGCGCAACGCCGTGGACATGCTCGCGGCGGGAAACAGCTGCGTCCAGGCGGTCATGGCCCAGCTGGAAGACATGGGCAAGAGCATCCAGGAGAACGGGGAGCTGCAGAAGAGACACCTGAGCGAGAGCTTCGACCTGCTCTACGCCATCCTGGAGGAGCGCAAGGGCCAGCTGGTGGAGAAGATCAGCCAGGAGGAAGAGGAGAAGGTCCAGGTGATCAGGTCTCTGGTGGAACAGCACAAGGTGCATCTTGAGGCTAGCAACCAGCTGAAGGAGAGGGCTTCGAAGAGTTTGGAGCTGGGAGGGGCGGCGGAGTTCCTGGTGAGCGCCAAGGAGCTGATGTCTGAGGCCAAGGAGGTAGCCAGGGGAGCCCAGGTACAGAGGCCGGAGCCAGGCTACGAAAGCATGGACCACCTCGTCGTAAACACAGAGGATGTGGAGGTTCTTCTAGCCCAGATGGACTTTGGAGTCAATGATGACGATGTAGAGACAGAAGAAGACGAATAGGAGGAGGAATAATGACTTTCCCTTTCAAGACAAAGACTTTAAGTAGAAGTAGGGGAAAGTTGAAGTAAAGACTCTGATAAACTAGCAAGGAAGAAATGAAAAGATGTCTGCGGATTTCACAGAAAATGTATAATGGTGCCATTTTGAAAAGTCGTTTTTTACACATCCAAAATGCAAGCTTTTGCATTTCATTTCCTTTTCTTTTTTATACTTTTGTATTTTATGCCTATTTAACTGTACTGTACTATTTTGATATCTGTTGAGCTTGATATCACAAGACACATATTTATGTTTACACTTGAATTTCTAAATGCAAGTTTAAACTACACGTACACAAAAAAAGTTTATTTATTGAGTTTGAAATGTCTTCATTGTTTTGTCATACTTGAATTGCTGCAAAATGCACTGAATCATATCTGACACTGCTGTTACATTGTTATGTCATTGTGAGTTTCAATAAAGTGTAAAAGAAAACAATCTTTGAATCAGTCCTTCCTCACTCCTAACTTCTAAAGTCTAAGCGGATTTCTCTCGCTTCGATTGATCCTATATTTACATGGGTCATGAAACTACACTATAGCCTTACTTAGTCTTGTTGCTGGGGATATAGTGGCTATTTTTGCTGGTCAAAAGGGGAGAGGTGGTGAAGGGTCCTGGAATAGCTCAGTCGAAGAGAAGGACGAGGGAGAGTTCATGTTTCTATCCCTGACCCAGCAGCTCCACTTGACCATTCCAGCTGCTGTCTGGCATGCCTGAGAGAGCTGCGGGCCAGGGGTCAAACACTGATACCATTATCGGACTATGGCATGAATGCAAGAATAATGTGGCTTCAGCAATTTACCAGCATAGCCCAACCAACGCCTTGACCAGAGTTACAGTACGTGAGTGCGCTTGGATATTTGAGGAATCCATCACAGATGGGATGTTCCGTGATGTTACTGATTATATATTCAGTGTTTCAGTACACGTCTGTGCCATTATCTGACAGTACAGCCAAGAACCAAATGCTTCAATTTCCACAGAAATGAATTGAAGTTAGGATACGTTCACTGGCGTGTGCTGCCAATCTGTTATGGACATGATCTGGTTCCCCTCTGGCAGCAGCTGACTTCACTCCCCAGTCACATGGTCTGTGTTGAAGGAGCTGATAAACCCAAACAGGCTCTCAACCATAGAAATGACTGAGATACAAAGACACACACTCCCTATCTCTTCACACACACACACACACACACACACGCACACGCGCACACGCACACACACACACACACACACACACACACATGATATGATACAATATGATACCAGACAGACAGACCCCAGACACACAAACTAATACAGTAAATAATCTAACATATTGTATCATGACTAAAGAGTCCTCTAAAGTTGTATGCTGTCGTGTGCATTGGACTTAGCCACAGCATTCACCCCATAAACTCCATTGTTGTAAAATAGTGTTCAATAGTACCAACGCATTGAAAATGTCATTAGAAATGAAGACAGTGCTCTTGGAAGCTATTTGACAGGTACAGAGATAGGCTAGGTAGCCTAGAGTTTGACCTCGTCGGTCTCACCAGCTGTTCACTGCCAGCCAGACAGCAATGCTTATAGCTTCTCTTCTCAAGTGTTCGTGTCAGACTATCTGTGTACGACACCGCGAGTCTCACGTTACAACGCTGCAGAGGGTGTACAGTAGCAGAGGGGGTGGGGGCCAACACACTGCCTTGTTAAACGTCCGTCTGAATGCACACAATATTTAATAGTGGAGTGGCACACTGTTTTGGTAGCTATGAGCCTCTATTTTGCAACCTGGGCTCCCATGCGCCTCAGTGCTGAAGCGGGTTCATTTCCAAACGCCTGCCTGTCAGGTGAATTCGTCACAGCTACGACGATAGCTCCTCAGCCTTTTTTTCCATGTCGGCCAACAAACTGCCTCTACAGTTTACCTTCGCCTCTCCTTTCTAATTCGGGCCCCCACGACCTCGCTACTCCTGCCTAAAAAGAGAGTGAGGCTTTACTGGGCTAGAAGCATGTGCACGCAGCGACCCGCTCTTTGTCGGGGGTGTCGAGTGTTGGGAGGCCATGCGGTGTATTACTTTGACTAAATAAGATTCGGACTTCCCCTGGAGCTCACTCAAATTTTGCTGCCTCCCAGCCTCTAATTTTAGAGCTGTGAATCAGCCTGCCCTTCGCTTTGCCTTGTCATGGTGAAGGGCACCCTCCTCGGCAAGTTTCTCCCCCTCCATAAGCCAGGAATGGGGCCAAAGCTTAAGTTAGATGGAAGGGACTAACATCAGGGAAACTAAATGCTTCTGCATGGGCCTTCGTAAGCTGACCCAATTTAGTAGTATCGGATCAGGTTACTGATGTAAGTGAAGAATATCTTTACAGTAACCCACCTAATGAGTAATCAACATGCCACCCTAGCGCTACGTAGTAACTTGCTACCTTGCTATCACCTTTCTTCAGGGTTTGAGTTGGCGTAGGCTACCCGTTCTTTTCTTCGACAGCCAATGGAATGTTGTGCATTTCCAAGTACACTCATCTAATTATTTTATCAACCGCAACACTTTTACTTCCTTTGATAAATGATAATACAGGGGTGCATTTAGCCAGACCAACCCAGAGGAAACACTGGTCTGCATCAGCTTGTTTTAAACGGATTCAAGTCAGAGATTAATTATTACATGTATTAATAGAAATGTGTAGGAATTTGCCTGAGCCATGCTGGCTATCCACAAGACTCTACAGAGAGCTTGGGGAAAAAACTAGTGTTGTCACTGGAGTCTTATCCTGGGCCTGGCTCCACCACATGGAAACTCAGTAAGATATTTGGTGATCGGTATGATGGACACCTTGTTATATCAGCCCTATGACATTTTGCGAAACACAAATAGAGTGAGACTGGATTGTTGTACATTTTTGGCTTGACCAAAGCAGAAAATAGTGTTTCCACTATGGAGGTCAACGGTGAAGTGAGGCAACAGACAACAGCAACAGTGTTGCTGTTTTCAGCATATTAAATCATAGCTCAGATTTACAAGGTTGGGTACCAAACTTGATTCTGGCTGAGTTTCCGTTATCCTCTGTCAAGAATTACAGTTGTTAAAATAGCCACGCTTGGTCACAACATCATGTTTTCGCTCTAGGTCGGCTACACTTAAAGACAGCTTTCTAGTACATCAGGATTGATGCTGGATGGTGTGTGTCTTATTTAGCTCACTATACTAGGTTACAAATGGGCTGTTTTCCCTCTGACAGATACAGTGTCATCTCTGTGTTCCTAAGGGCACCCTTGTGTGCCCACCTCTCGCACTGATAGAGGCCTCTTTCATCTGTTGATTTACCTTGAGTTACGCTGATGAAAATAGCATTAGCCTATAGCTTGTTTTTACGCCTCGGGCTTGTCGCCGAGGCTGGAATACAGGTTGGAACAACAAAATATATGTTAAGGCTACTGTCAACGGGAAAGATCAGTAAAAAATAAAGTTTAAAATACAAAGATTACCCATCTCTGGTTATGACGTGTCAGTAACAGTCCTAATCTTTTGAATGGGAATCAGTTCCAAAATAAAACAAAGTGTCAAATTAAACAAACAATTTCCTTTCCCAAGTATGAAGTCATTGTGTATGATATGGTCTATACCTTGTGATGTCGCAAGTGTGTGACTGACTGTACTGAGTGCCGATTAAACTCACTTGGAGGAGGGGATAAGGGATGTTCATTCTTCTCTCCTGGAGCCATGTGATTAACTTAACCATACTTGAGTTCATTCGAGCATTTGGTGCTGCGTCTGAACAGTTTACCGGTGTCTGCAAAACGGGTAAAGCTAAGCTATTATTCATAAATCAATTTTGTGTATTATTTTGAACTGGTTTCAGAGTTACAATTTGTCAAGAAATAGGCTACCTATTTACCTTTTTAACAGTAACTCTTAGGCATTTCGTCGAGTTGATGCATGACAACAACATTCTGAGACATTGTCTCACCCAGGATCTCTGTACAAAGTAATTATGTGCCTAACAGGATACCTGTTGAATAGATTTGTTTAATGCAATGGATTCTTAGTATTGCTGTCTTGTATGCTTAAAATATCTTATTTTGGACATTGTTGACATTGTTGACTGATCATTGTTGATTAGATAACTCAAATAACTAGTATCAGAATTGCGCATCTCATTCTGAAAGAGTGACTTGATCTTGTTTTTATGTTTTTAACAATTGATTTAGTGAATGTAAGTGAACAATAGTTTTGTAATGTTGCAGTCTTCCAAATCATATGATTAAAGCAATACATGCAGCTGCTTTGTTGATTCATTGTAGGGCCACAATAGACCGAATCTTTTGATGATCATACTTTAATTTAATTTCAATTCCAAAGAAAATCATTTAAATTCAATCCACACAACTCCATAAATGTTCACAGTCCTAGCATCCAGTTTACTGTGATCGCCTTGAACACTTAGATCATTCGTCAGCAATCTGACAGGCTTTGTCGATTTCACAGGAACCATCCTCGTTGCTGAAAGAGGGGTGCTTCTGTTGCAGCCACCATGGACTGCAAACTGGACCTTTCCAGACTTACAGATGAGGAGGCTAAGCATGTGTGGGAAGTCATTCAGAGGGACTTCAACCTGAGGAAGAACGAGGAGGACCGACTGGGGTGGGTCAGCTGCCTGATAACCTTCCGATTCATGAAATGACAAGATCCGAACGTTTAGTCACAGAAGGATCTTCTTGAATATTGGAATTGTGAATCGTCTTTCAGTGATTCCATACAAACTATGATGTTGACTGTTTAAACAGAGCTGACACTAGCCAGTTTGAGAAGTGTACATTTATGTTTTTATAGTTTGCACGTCCATATTGCAATTGTTCTAACTTTATATACAATGCACATAATTGAGAACTGTGCCCAGTTGAACCCAGTTTCAACAGCTATGCATTTGCTGTGTGTTGCCCCAGCAGAGTGTGTGCGTAACTGATGATGTGTTCAGTGTGTGTGTGTGTATAAGTGTGCGTTCTGAGCTTTGCACTCAGGAATGTACGTGTCAAAGCCTGCTGTTGTGAGTCAGCTCATCACGGTGATCATGGAAGAGTCACAAGGCCGCTGCCAGTACCCAGACAACACAAGATGTTGTGAGCTCTATTCTTTCGCAGGCACAAAGACTCCTCTGTTTGAGCGCTGTCTCATCCCTATCATCCTCTCAATGTCTCCGGGAGAACACCTCCACGATAGGTTCCTTCCATCTGTCAGAGTACAGTGAGACTCGGCATACATTTACATTTAGTCATTTAACAGATGCTCCTATCCAGAGGGACTTACAGTAAGTACTGGGACATTTCCCAAGGCAAGTAGGGTGAAGTGCCTTGACCAGGGACACAACGTCATTGGCACTGCCGGGTATCGAACCAGCAACCTTCAGATTACTAGCCCAATTCCCTAACCGCTTAGCCACCTGACTCCCATACAAATGTTTCTTTCAAGGTTTCCTTCTGTTAATGAGCTTGCATATAAGAGTTTTGTTTTTGTGGAATGCACCGTACTGTTCAGATACCTGGTGATAAAATGTTACTCTGTACAACTCTATAATTATCTCAATAGTATATCTGAGATCCGCCTAGTTTGCTGTATCCAGGACCCGATAAACCAAAAATAAACACAATGAAACGACACCAAGAACGGTCCAACCCGAGCTTTCTTTTCAGAGTCCCCTGAATTCTCTCCTCTTCTCCCCCCCCTGTGTTGGCAGCGAGCTGAAGACTAAGATCGAGAAGGAGGACACCAAGCTGGAGCTGCTGGGGTCGGAGACCCCTCTGGCGGTCTCTCACTGCATTCGCTGCCTGCAGCCCTTCAAGTTCCTGGTGAACAGCAAGCGGGAATGTCTGGACTGCAAGCTCTCCATCTGCAAGGCCTGCAGCCGCTACAACAAGAAGGAGATGGGATGGGTGTGCGACCCCTGTCGGATGACCAGGTAACCCCCCCCCAAGGACAGTGTCACACGACCGAAGGCTTCAAGCTTTCTTTTCTGAGGGACGTCACGAATGGTTACGCGAAGCAGCCCATTTTAAGTGCATGCATTGCTTAGAACATGACCGTACGGCATAACAGTATGGCTAGGGTCCGTGCTAAAAGCTGGTACCTTCTCTAATGCAGGGTCCTGAAAATCGGCAGTGCCGGGTGGTACCATGACAACGTACGCAACCGCTTCAAGAGATTCGGCAGTGCCAAAGTGATGAAGTCCCTCTACAAGCGTCTGAACGGAGAGGGTCCGTTTGACAGCTGAGCTCTGAGACTTGATATGATGGTTGCTTTTTCACTTGGTCTGTAACAGTCGGTGTCATCGTTTCAGATCAGAAGTTTAAATCATATCTGTGTGCTTGCATGATTATATATTCAGTCTTTTTTTCTGAATGGGAGAAACAGTCCCATTTTCACAACACTCTTAGGCCTACTCCAAAATCCTGGGAGTTGTAGTCTATCATCGGGTTATCAGAGTCCCCACATGTTCTGCATATTGCTTGCTATGTGTACGTGTTTATGTTTGTTAGTGTGGACTGAATTGTGAGTCCCCAAGAGGATAGCCATACAAAGTTGCGTGTGTGTGTGTGGACCTGAGGCATGCCTAAACAATGATGCCATATGCTGGAGTCACATTTAGAACTGCCTGTGTCTGTAACGAAATGCAGCTGGTTCACTCTATGATTTGTTGTTCAGCTATGCTTGCCTGAAGACTTGGACAAAACATTCAAAACTGTGTCTGGTTACATGATGGAACACCATAGCGGCTCAGCTCACAATAGCATCATGGGGTTTGGAGGTCAACGGGCCAATTTTGTAAGGATGTACAATGTCAGATTGTATTCCACGGTTGAGTGAATTCGAGTTTAGTGCCTTGTTGTGTTATTAGAAGTCTGGAGAGTGAACCTTCAGAAGACTAGATTGTGTCAATTATATATTTCAGTGCATGGATGTTTGCTTGTCCTCCTAAGAACATTGTTGTTTTCATAGGAACTCGTGATGATGATACACAGAGCATGCCGGATGTTCGCCGTGAGTAGAGTAAACCACACATTCTTCTCTTACGCATTACACAATGTTTATATTTAGACTCATTGACAGCAACCCCAAAAAGTCACAGTCATAGTATCGTAATGCCGTTTCTTGGGGCTACACCAGTATTATGATCCATGAACAATTCTGAGCATGTAGCTTTAGTTGTATATGTAATATGAGAGAGTGGAACGTTCCGGACACTTGATGAAGCAGTGGAATTTTGCCTTTTAGACGCATACAATGGCCACGAGGAAGAGCATGCGGAGGCCGAAGCGCAGCGCTACAAGATGGTAGGAACGACTGAAGGAAAACAGATCCTTCTGGTTCTCTGTGACATGTCATGCTAACACGGAGGCAGAGCGATCCAACGAGTCATCAACAAGCTTTGCAGCAGGCTCCTCAAACAAACAATGATTTTGTGACAAACAATGTTCTTTCCCCCCAAACATGGATCCTTCCCTAGCTTGTTCATGAGGCAGCATTGCCTTGAGCTTGCATTGCCATAGCTAAACATTGTGAGGGCACTGAAACAAAGAATGTCTCAGTCTCTCTCTCTTTCTCTCTCTCTCTCTCTCTCTCTCTCTCTCTCTCTCTCTCTCTCTCTCTCTCTCTCTCTCTGTCTCTCTGTCTCTCTCTCTCTCTCTGTCTCTCTCTCTCTCTTTTGTTCCTTCACTCCCTCTTTCCATCTCTCCTCATTCTTTTGCAGATGCGCAAGAACAAGCGGCTGCTCTCTGTCCACCCCCTGGATTTCGACGTGGAGGAGTATGTACCCTACTCCCACTCCCGTCGACAGTCCTTCCAGGTGACACAATATCCTCCACTCAGTCACACGCCAATGTTAAGTTAACGAGTAGGACGACGACTCAAGTGGCCTGATAGGTCCTGAGAGGAAATATGTGTTAGAGGTGTCTATATTGCGGTGGTAATGAGGTTCAATCGGCGGTCCAGCTCATCCAGGAAGAGCGAGGCGAGTACAGGAACGATGTGGAGTACCACAACGACATGCACCACCACCGCATGAACCGCAGGAAGAGCCTGGACAAGTACATGCGGCATGGTGAGGAACTGACCACACGCACAAACATGACCACACACACAAACACATACACCCTGAGGCCTATACTGAATCAGTATAGCACCACACCACCTACTTACCTACACTTTGCTTCCGCACTTTAACAGAGTACACACTGTTCACGGTTCCTAATGTGACGACGTTAGCGTGTGAAGCCACCCTTAGAATCCGAAACTCTGACAGGACCGCCACTGGTCATGCTTTTACATTTCTTTCCCTAAACTGACCTTTATCAAAATGACCGTAGCCGAAGCATTGCTCTGCAGATGAAGGTCCATTTGCAGACCCCAGGATGGTGCGTGCTCGCTCCCTGTCCAAGATCGGCTCGTCCATGGCTCGCCAGCAGTACGTGGACACGTCAGAGGAGGAGGAGCTCCAACGCTACCCCGTGTACCAGCCCCCGCCCCGCCGCCGACCCAGCAGAGCCTCCTCCCAGGAGAACCTGGGGGGACCACCGCCGGTGTGTGTGTTTGTGTTTGTCTGGGGGTGGGGGGGTTTCAGTGTTTGTGTGTGGGAAGGGTTGAATGGGGTGTGTGTGCGTTTGTGTGGGGGAAGGGTTGGGTGGGGTGTGTGTGCGTTTGTGTGTAGGGGTGTTCTTGTGTTTGTTTGGGGTTAGGGTGGGTGGGGTGTGTTTGTGTGGGAGCTGGCTATGCCTCAGCACTAATGCAGTGAAACAGTGTTATAAACAATTAATAATAATAAACATTTGTTTGCCCTATCAAGTGCCTTCAATTTTAGAGTGATGTCATGAATTAGGTGATTAGGAGATAGATGTTATCTGTGTTTGCAACAAAGACGTGTGCTAGTTTGGACTAGTTCTATATCATGGCCACGTTGCCAATGAAAGCTTTCTGACAGCATTAACTGTGTTATCTTTGATCATGTAGATAAATGAGTTGAACAAGCGCATGTCCGCCATCGAGAGCCTCCTTAACCGACTAGAGGAGAAGATGACCGTACCCCCTGATGAGGTAAGAAACTAATTAATCCACTACGAAGTAGCCAAGAAAAAGACGGTTTATCCTTGACATGACCCTCGCGCAGACAACTGTAGCTTATCGCTATAGTATTGTTTCGTTAACCTTTGTCGATGCCTATTTTGACTATTTCTTTAGGGGTCGAGTCCGTGAAACAACTCATGTGGCTTGGAGATGGAACAGTATTTTCCCCACAGGCTTGCCAATTGCCCTTAACAGACACTTGGGGGCAATGACCTCTCTCCTGTCCCCCCCCCCCCCCCCCCCCCCCCTGCCCCCCCCTGCCCCCCCCCTGCCCCCCCCCCCCCCCCCCCGTGCTCTGTATCTCCTCCCAGACGACACCTCAGACCACCGCTCAGCTGGAGGAGGAGAAACTGAGGCGGAAGCTGAGCGAATTGGCGGGCAACGTCAGCGACAAGGGGCTCTCCTCCGACGAGGACACGAGGAAGAAGTTCTCCCTGGCCAAGGGGACCCCTGCGAGGGGTGGCCCCTCGGCCCCCCGTCCACAGGACCCCGTCCTGAGCTCCTCCAGTGACGAGATGCCCACCGAGGCTCAGAAGGTGGGCCCTTCAGACGGTCTCCCCCTCGCCAACGGAGAAGTCGGTGGGCCGACCGCTTGGCGGGGGGAAGGCTGTCGTTTGCTTGGAGACCCTAGTCCATGTTTCGGGTCGTCATTGACTGCTCTAAGGTCATGGTTGCTAGGGAAGGGGGTTGCTAGGGCAGGGGTGTCCACTCTTTCTGTGGAGATCCTCACCTGGTGGTTGTAGCTCCAACCTCAGGTCAAACTAACAAGATTCAGCTAAATCAACTGTAGTTATTGGAGGATTGGTGCTATATTTGGGTTGGAAAGATAGATGACAGATGGTAGCTCTCCAGGAACAGTTTTAGGCAGTCGTGATGTTGGCCGTAATGTCCTTTGTTCATGTTTGTGGTCTTGTTGGTAGTTTCTGCTGTTGTTGGTGTCTACAGGAATGACAAAAATAACACTTCAATGAAGATGTAAATGAGTTACATTTGGATGAACTCTTATCTACAAGAAGGCCCAAAAGTGAATGTTTTTTAAACAGTCAAATTGCAGCGAAAGCTCAATCGTTCGATTTCAATGTTGAATGTATTTCAGTACACACAAAGCGCAAGGATCATTTTAGCTTAGCTTTGAGTTTAGTCTTAAGTTTAGTTGTTTAAACTGACTGTATGACTGCATGCCTTCCTGGCTAAATCTCCCTTTAAAAATAAATCAGTCTGCTTCTAATGTGAGAAGTTAGTCGTAGCGTAGTTGCTAATTCCTGTCCCTTTACATGGCTTTCAGAGATCCACCGCGGCGGCCCTCTGTGACATCACCACAGAGGTTCTAAGAACCATTAATGCCACTGAAAGTGCAATGACCGAATACGGTCCATCAAAGCCTATTGACAGATCCCTTTTAATTGGGACTGATGTAAAGCAAGCAGATGAGGCTTACAGGGAACTTGAGGAAAATGTAAGCTTAAAACTCGCACCCCCCCCCCATCTCCCCCCTAAGCTATCATGTCCAAATAGCTGTTTGTCTAAGTGTAGGTCTGTGGAGCTATGCCCGTGCACTTTCCTTCTAAAAGCATGCGAGTTACTGCTGTCTTAAAGGGACATTCCACTCCAAATTTCAAGCCCTGGGAAATTGAATTCCTCGACACACTGAGAGTGCCACTCACATTTGAACATCTTGAAGATGTTCAAATGTGAGTGGCACTCTCAGTGTGTCGAGGAATTCAATTCCAGACATTAGACATTAGAGTCTAATGTCTCTTTAATGCAGACATGACCTGCTTCGTTTCCCAGCTGTCTCGTCTGAAGTCTATGACTTTGGTGCTGAGCTGAGTTGGTGCATTGTCCAGTGGTCCCTCTCTTCCCCAGGTGTACATGACCGCCGGGAAGTCGTTTGACCTGGAGAAGAAGCTGAGGCTACTGGAACACAGCGCTACCAACCGCTTCGGGGGGGCCACGGACTCAGAGCTGTCTGAGCTGGAGGACGTGCTGGCCATCACGGCTGCCAGAGTTCAGAGCACAGAGAGCGAGGTGGGTTAGCTCCGCCCCCTAGATCCTGTACCGGTTCTGTAAACAGACATTACTTACTGATGCAGCCGCTCAAGTAACAGTGGGAGACTTGGTTCTGTACGAACTCTCTTTCATCATCCTTCTCTTGTGTCTTTTCGTTCCGAACTCTGACCTATCACTTTTGGATGCTTGTTTTAGGTGTCTGACATTGAGAATAAGATTGCTGCCCTCAGTGCCACAGGAGGGGATAAGGCTAAGAAAAAGGTGAGGGCCATTCACATACTCCTCGATTTTTGTTTCCGTTTGAAAAGCATTCCTGTTGAGATTCACGCGTGCGTTCATGTCGTGCATTGTGTGGTGTTTCCTGAACACTTCTCACCCTGCAGGTCACAGGCAGTCAGCAGAGGAAAAGATACACCCAGGACTTTCCCACAAGTAAGGGTTCGAAATGCACAACCTTCATGCCCCGTTCTACAGTCAATAATACTGCATGCTATCCTGTGCATGCTACTGCGCGTCACCTCCTTCTTGCATCGTCATTCATTAGCTTCTCATCTGTGGAACAGAAAGGTTATGTTTGGCTCTCATCCCGTACATGAAACGTAACGTTTTGATTATGAAACTGGTTGCAAAAAACCTTCCTCTGATCTTCTCTTCCCCAGAAACCAGCAATGGCTCAGGGTTTCTCCGGAAATAAACAAACGTGTAAAGGACTGTCGGCATCTGTCCCTTGACACTATGTGATTCAACAAAGCAAATAAGCTCCCATCCCTTAACTTTGATTCTTCACATATTTGCCAACTTTGATAGGTGTACATACAAGTAATTACTCCCCTGGGTTGCTGCCCTGAATAACACATCTCTTCCCAAGCTTGTGTGTACAGCTTATTGTGCTCAAGGCCCTAGGATCAAAGTGCTCGAAAAAAATATTTAGTGTATTAAAGATTGGTGTATTTATCGGCTAGTTGCTTGGCAAATGTTACTTGTATCTCTGGAATTATACTGTTAATCCCAAATCACCTGTAAAGATAATGCACTGTTGGTTGTGCCACCAATGATTGTGTATATCACAATCCAAATGGCTCTTGTTGAAGGATAATGTTTATCTCCATCTATATATATTGATCTACATAGATATAAATTATGTTTATGCTCATTTGAAAGTTTATACTATAGCAAATTTTATTGCAAAAAGCTACAAGGAGTTTATGTACTGCTAGGCTATTATACGTGCTTGTATCCCATAAATTATAGAACATTACGTTTTGTATGTGTTTTTATTTGAAACCCTGTTATTTCAACTATATGGGGTGTGTTTATTCTTGACCGGCACAGTATTGGTTATACTTCAGCTAGTTTACATTAAAGCAATATCATTTACCATACTGTATACAACTAAACAGACCTGCTGCCATCTAGTGCCATTTCAGTTCACTTAGCTAAACGTTGCTGTCGACAGATACATTTGCATGATCATTTTGCTACCATGTGAGTTTGATAGTAGGTCAGATTGGATGGTAGAAATGATGCTTTCAATTGCATCCAATTGAAATAAATAATAAAAAGCATGTCTCCCCTTTAGCAGCATGTCAGGTTGAACACAAGATGGAGTAAGAGCACAACAAAACACGTTGGGTGAGAGGCTCTACTTATTTTGGCTTCATCCTCTTTCACCATGACACTCAGGTGTTGACGATAAGCAGTATAAATAGCATACAAAAAGACATAGGTCTCTTTGGTTGATAATGGTCTTGATGATGGTTAAATATGATTAACTCACTCCCATCCCATCAATTTTGAATAATTATCACTTGTCCAGGTTGAAGAGGATCAAATGTAAACTCATCCACTAGTAGGCTATGGTTTATTTATAAAGGCCCATGAATCAAATCCTAACAATTTGATAAGATATCAAATGAAGTATAACCTGAATAGGATATGTGTGGCAGGAGAATATCATATCTTTGGAAAATGTCAGGAATCAGACATCAAAAGCTACCCAGACGCTTTCCATTTATTCGATAGATCAGAGAAAGGTAATTCATTTGAATAATGGACAGTCGTGATCTACAAGTTAAGGATGTTACCACTATCTGCAGTCCGGTCTGCAGGCGTCGCCCCGGAACGTGTATTCTTCACAGTGTGGTCATCATCCGGGATTGCTCCTCAATAAACTTTTCTCCATCTGTTTTGGCATTTTGCGATTGGGAGGGTCGTCTTCAAGCAAATAACGAGGGCATAATTGAATTGAAGACAATCAAACGAGTATTCGACGGGTCCATGGCAGCACATTTGCAGGCCTATATCCCTTACAGAAGCTTAAATGTATTAGGATGACAATGGCGGATTAGATAGCTGACAATCGGGGTAGCCTGCCCTAATAGCCTGATGTTTTGACTAAAGGAAGCGACGCGTGTGATAAAATGTTTATCAGCAACAGGCATTCAGTAAGATAGTGTATGAAATGATAAAGTAAACGCTTCGGTTGCTGCATCAAATACAGATGGAACAGAATGGCATATTTTCCGGTGACAGAGAAAATATTGGGTTGTATCGTATTCGTTGAAAAAGGCTCACTCTTCACACTTTTTATGGCAATGCTATTTTCCATTGCGTGGACATGATATTTCCAGCTCGCAGATATCGGATTCACTGGTCTCGTTCTTGAATTTTCTTTGATTCTGACACGTATGCTAACATAGGCAACCATACCGTCACCGACAAACATGGGAACTCAGGTTACTGGAAGAAAGAGAATTCCCAATAAAGAAAAATTTACCGCAGAGGACGATGCTCTCAATCAGATTGCTCGAGAGGTAAGTTTTTTTGGAGATGTGTTATTTATTCATTTCGGCAAATCGTCACACTGCGCCAAACCTACAGTAACCAGGGACACGTTAAGTAACAGTAGGCCTATAGACTCAATCGTGCGACTAAAAGGATATGTTTGACGGCAGTTATCCTAAACTAAAATCATGCACTATTGGTTATCAGCCCCCACCCAACTCAACGACAGCAGCGCATTCATTCAATTGGCATATTGTGGTGCAGCCTTTTCCTATCCTATGCATTCGCTGAACTAACACAAAAGAGGCATTATTTGTGAGAGGAACCATTGACATTGTTAGTTTGGCCTACATAGTGAAGAATGTGGATTGAAGTGTAGCTAACAACAGAGCGATATGAATGGGTAAATTGTAGTGAGCAAATTGCAGGCTAAGATGACAGGGCTATTGGGGAAGACTAGTTGAAGCCTGGTGGTCATTCCTATCAGTTGTCAAACCGGTACAAGCTGAAAGCTTCACCTATTTAACTCACTGGCGGGCTACAAGGGAGAGAATGCTGACGTCAAACCACTTCACACTGCCGGAGATGCACCTTAATAAACAATTTCTCTCCTCCACACAATCTGGGCTTATCTCAATGTCTATGTCATCTTTATTCTTGGCTTGCTGTATGACTGGGGGTATACACCCATACAGTATACGCTTATTGCATATACTTGGCTTAATGCTGTTCTTTATCGGCAGTGAGTGCTGTAAGAGAACTGCAATTTAGAGAATGTATTCAAAATTGTATACTTCATGGGAACACGCCAGGTCACTGCATTTGCTGATAGCTGTGTCCAAACAGTTCATCCAGCACAATGATGTTGAGCTCTCCTGGGCAGCACATGTGGATATTTGCAAGGACACGCTTCTGACCAACCATAGACTGTGTTCTGTTTACCAGACATCTGGAAAGCATTGGTCCACTGGCGCCCATGTCTCGCTGGCTCTGAATGTCATTAGAAACAAGTTCTTCCTGTCTTCGTTTTCATCGCGTTGGTTTATCACCATGTAAACTTGCTCTTCGGGGGGGGGGGAAACCTGAATCACCAAAAAGATTTTAAAGCACACCAACGTGTTCATTTAGTTGACACTCATCCAAAGTTATATGGAAATGGTGAATATAGTTGGCCTAAAAGCAGATAAACAAGGACCAGTTGTCCTGTGTTGTACTCAGACAACGTCCACCAATAACAGTCTAAACTACGATATTGCAACCAAACTACTGATATGGCATTAATACGAATGCGATGAGGAAACAGTCACTGATGCTGAAGGTTACTTTCTGAAATGGATGTGCTTCTTAGACCTTATCTACTGTCTATATCTACCATAGAGCCAGCGCGCCCCCAATGGCAGCATCACAAGTGTCTTGGCTCTCATTGATGAGGTCAGCCACCCAATGACGTGACGCTGACAGCACACATTGGGTTTGGTGGACAGAGCGATGGTGTTCTTATACACAGGATCTGTTCTCAAAGGATGGCCCATGCACAGTATTCTTAGTTATTCAAGTATGGGATTATTGTCCCGTTCATTGATTTACGAAGATACTTCATATTGTCTTTTGAATGAGGAAAGCTCTGCTAAGCAAAACACCTCCAGTCAGGGAATTACAAGGTGTTTTTGCAGAGAGTGCGATATTCACATCATTAATATGATGCACCGTAGCTTGATCGTGCCATCTCATTTCAGTGTCATGGCAGTGTTACTGAAGCGGCAAATGCGAGTTTGTTCCGGACAGCTCACTTTGCACTTTGGTGGTAAATTAACTTTGGCTAAATAACAATGACCCGTGAGATCATAGGACCATTTATATTCCAGGCTCCACAGAATCCTGATTTAAGGAAGATATATTTGGTTTATTTTGTAGGTACAAAATAAATACAAATCCTTAGCAGGGTTGATGCACTTGGTTTTGCCATGGTTTCTTTAAATGGCTGTTCCATAGAGCAAGTTGAATGTGGAGTGCGATCTGGAATTCCAAGGAATGGACAGCTTGAGAGTTTGGCATGGGGAGTGTTGGATGGGGGCTAAGAGTCTGGATGGTTAGGGTTGGCCTTGGCTGATGTTCCTGCATGCTGGTGAGGCTTGACCTACTGGCTAAGATGACAGCTGTTCCTTTGGTTGCACAGTTGTGTGTGTGTGTGTGTGTGTGTGTGTGCGCGTGTTTTGAAAGCACTCTGAGCTAGGGGATTGGTCTGTTTCTATCCCAGTGACCTGCATCTTTTAAGCCTGAACTGTATCATCCATATCCTGATTTTAAATCGTGGACTGAATAGTCAAAACATGAAGCTTTTATACTATTGGGGGGACATTGTCATTCCCTCTTTGCTGGAAACCTAAATTCAGACTGGAGTGCCAGTAAGTTTGGTTCAGTAACTGAGATTAATTCAATGGTAATACAATAAAATGATGCCAATAAATAACTGGCCACTTGAAATTGCATATAAAAAATGGTTGGGATCATCTCACTAGAATCATGCCGGCAATTATGAATATTACTTTTTGAATATTACATTTTGGTAATATTGCGGCTTCAGTCATGGAGTTGATGGTTTGGAGCCCATATACTTCTATTTCCTACCTCTGCCTTCAGTATCTCTCTACTTGGTGGTTATGGTGCTAACGATGCTTTGTGGGACAGTTTGAGGGCAGAGTTAAGCCTCCTCTTAAAGCTCGGGCCAGGCTAAGGTGACAGGCCCTGGAAGGAAGTGATGCGTAACAGGGACTAGTGCTTTAAGAAGGGATTAGACTGGCTGGAGCTCTGGGCAGAGGCAGGAAGTGTTCCCTCTGACCTCCGACCCCCCCCCCCCTGCCATCTATAGAAATACTGGCCATGGGTGGAGAGGACGGTTGTGGTGTTTTCTTTGGATGGTTAAAAGCAGTGTTTCTCTTTGGCTGGGGCCGGCTGGAAAGCTGGAATGGGATTGGCTGATTTGGACAGGATGAGGCGATGAGTGTGGTGATAGTGGGTGACTTTATTCATCCCCAAGGGTTGGATTTAGTTATAAAAGTTCGTCCTGAAACAAACTAGGCTTGATTCAAAAAGGGCTCTTTAAGAAGTACACTCCTTTTAATGGCTTCGGATTGAGTTTTGTAATTGGGTTTACCAATAGAGAAAGGTTATTTTTGAGCAATTATAAACATAATAGCCTGGTCAGAGAACACTTAGAGGGCCCAGAATAGGCCAGCTAACGAGGGTTGATGTGTGCCATGGCTGGCATCGGGATTTAATACGTTTGGTCCATTTAAGTATTTTATCATTTAGTTTAAAGAGCCCTGATATCACGCACACCCACACGCCAACACACAATGCAAGTCTGCTCATCAAAGCAGTTTAATCTGTGGGGATCCTCCTAAAAAGATTAACACACTCTCAAACGTCGCCATTGACGCAGGCATTGGCTGTGAGGTGATGAGGCGTTCTTTCCGGAAAACAATGACATCGAAATAAACCAACCCCGGGTGGGAGCCCAATGTCAGTGTTCTTCTTCTCCTGATGCTGAGTTGACTGTTGAAATGTGACAGTCTGTGAGGAAAAAAAATTGGATATCTGCAAACACTGTTATCCCTTCTTTCTCCTGGTCACAAGCACCCCAAACGACCTACGCCAAACCATAGAAAACAAACTCGGAGGCCCGTTCATGATGTTCAAAACAGGAGGGAGCTTCAATCGACCGCCACAGACCAGCATGTACTAAACTGCTGCCTCACTGTCCTGTCCACGTAGAATCCTTGCGACCGCTCCGTAGGGATGTCTTTAAGCATTGGAAAACATCTGCTCTGCCTGAGGGCTGCATGGCCCTCGTGCCAACTTGTGGAAGCTCCAAGCGGCTAATGGTAGTGACCAGAGGCTAGGTTTTTACAGAGCAATATTTTTTTATTTTGAAGTCACAGGGAACACTTTGGCTGTATGAGAAGGCAGGCCGCTGGTAAAATAAGAAAAGAACGTTGTGGATTAGTAGTCGTACTCGGTTATCGGGAATACCTCGTTTTAGATAGTTGGATGAAAATGCCTCCAATTGTGGATTTGAAGCAGGTCTGCCTTTTCAGTTTTCTTATTGCTGAGGATTGAAATGTCAGGGGCACTTAATTCAGCGATCAGTTCAGGGCTCATATTTTTCGGGCTCACAGGTACATGCTGCAGGCTGTGTTCACGGTTCAGCATTTTTCCTGGAAGTGTCAAATCTCAACGCTAGTCATTCCCAGTGTGTGTTTCTTCCCAGCTGCTGTCTCTAGAGTTGACAAGCCTTGAATAAGTGCCTGTGCAAATCAGCCCCGTTGGGTCGAGATTTGGACTTGTGTCGAATGGCTGACTGCCCAAGCCCCCCCCCCCCCCCCCCCCCCATTCTCCTCTGTTTCGCGTGTTGACCTTTTGCGGAGGACAATCGCCTTTTAAAAAGCCTTATCTTGCTTTGCAGTCTCCTGTCATTTCAAAATGGTTTGGCGGTGACACGAGTCATACGCATCAAGTCGTATGCTTCATCATTTCCGTTGTGAGAGTCGGGGGTATTTTCTTTGATGTGGCAGGGCATCTACCTCTGGCTGTGTCCTAGTCCAGGGTCACACCATGCTGCTTAATGGTCTCACAGTGACGCCTTAACCAACGTCTGCCTTGAACCCCCCGAGATAATCCCTGTCAAATCTCCTGAGGAGTGTAAAGTCTCCTGATCCTCCGAGGCCACCATACCTGTGATGCTTGGCGGGGACTTACGGCTTGGAATGAATTAGGAATGCTCAGCTGCTAATGAGAATCCCATGTGTGTCTCTCGCGGAAAATGGCTCGGCCCTAAACCATTCCACCCCGACGTCAGCCAGACGTCTCCAGAAGCAGGGAAGGTGTTTCTCTCTTGCACCGTCGCAGGCATACATGTGGCAGTAATTAGCAAGGAACGGGGCTTGTTAATGTTGCTCCTTGTTTGGCAGTCGGTGCTGTTCCATTTTCCCCTCTTTCGTGTGCTTCGTTTTGTTTATCCAGGCCGATTTTCGTATATTTTTAGAACTGAACTCTGCATATTGAACTCCCGAGCCCAGATGTCTAATGGAGTTTTGTTCATTTTCAGTCTTTAAAATGGTCTTAATATATTTGTGCTGGTGTGGTTGAAGATGTTTTTCCTTTGTGCTAATTGCCACATTCAGTCTGTCAGCAAGCTGTGTTTACGGTGGATCAAATGTACAAATAATAATCTTTTACAAAGGGAGAGTGCAATCAAAGCAGATATCCCAGCTTGCACTAAACTGGTACCAGCGTCGTTGTGGTCCATGTATGGGCGTGTCTCACCAGAAATGCTGGATCATCCACATTCTCTCTCTATCTGTCTCTGTGTCTGTCTCTTTGTCTGTCTCTCTCTGTCTCTCTCGCTCTGTCTCTCTCTCTGTGTCTCTCTCTGTCTCTCTCTCCTGTCATCCCAAAATCATATAGGAAATGCTTCCCCCTACTGGCTCCAAATCAAACCAGACTAAGCCCTCTTGTCTCTCTCATGTGCCCTTGCTTCCCCATAGTCAGCCCTAACTCAACCGAAGTGGTGTCACAGATGGACTCCCCTGTGTGTATTTACGATCTGGGCAATTCATATCAAAGTATCCTTTGTAAACAGGAAAGCAAAAGTGGAAGCGAGCAAGGAGTTCTCCTTCTGCCTGTCTAGTATTCTGTCAGTGCAGTATTATCATGTGGTCTCATGAGCTTGGCAGTGTTGGGTCCTAAGCCGGCCAGCCAGGGAGAGGGCTGTGTTTTGGTTCCCTGGCAGAGAGACACCAGCCCTGTCTCGGCCCAGTGGACGAGTCATCGTCATGGTGCCCAGTGATCCACACACGCCAGTGAGCCTGCTCAGCCTTGCTGAGTGACACCTCCTCTCTGGGGACAGTAGGACACGGTGGACTAAACCTCTCTTGCGGTTGGCATTTCAAGGCGACGCCAAACGTTTCTGTCCTCACTTAAATGTCTAGGTTATATAGGTGGGTGTGTGTTTGCCATGCCCCTTCATCTTAAACAATGGACGCGAGTGATGTAATCATGTTGGAATTGATAACCAAGTGCAAAGGCTTCTGAGGGACTGCCTCAACACTATCCTGATCTAATTTGTCTTCAAAGGGTTGTTTCATCTCCCCCTGCCTCGCTATCAAGCTATATTAGCCTGCTGCATACATAACAGAGTAGCAGCAGTCGACCCTCCTCTCCAGTCAGCTCACTGGCAGTCTCTGTAGAAGGTTCCAATGGTAGCAGTTCACCCACACTTAGAAAGGCCGCTGCTGACAATTCAATACCATTTTTAAACTCTGTTGTTACTCTTTTAAAACTTCCTCTGTCTCTCTGTTTTTCAGGCCGAGGCGAGGCTGGCGGCGAAGAGGGCAGCCCGGGCAGAGGCACGGGAGATCCGGATGAAGGAGCTGGAGAGACAGCAGAAAGAGGTGAAGTTCCGGAAGGTTCTGGGTGGCCACTCCAAGACCAGAATGGCAACTAGAAGCAAAGAGTGCGATGGATTTAAATATATATATATATTATTTTTTTTGGGGTGTGAAACTACCTTAGGTTTACCTCAAACGTTAAGTATTGTAGTTATGGACGGGCATACATTTTTGGAGCTTTGTAGTTCAGGTGGTGCTGTGTTGTCTAGGTTAGTAACAGTATGGCTTGTTGCAAAATCGATCCTGGTTTTGAGTCAGCTGAAAAGAGCTTGTGCATGCCCCCTCAAACACATGGGAGTATGATCAAACTGAGAATGATTGGGATGTGCTCCAATCCAAATAATGGGACAATAGACCTTTGCAGACTTGCCCTGTTGTGTACTCGGATTGCTCGCTATTATTGTTTGAGATGGTGGAGTTCTATAGGCTTGCTGCTGGCTTTTTGTTTCGGTAACAGTTTGTGTGACAGACCCATCAAGTTTTCTCGAGTGCTTCTTAGGCTCAAAACATGCCTTGAAAACGGTCAGAATCCAGTCAATCCGAACGATACTAAATCAAAACTCAAATTGGTTTAAAGGTTGACCAAGGTTAGAGGAATATGTTTTGATCTAGCTGCTTGGAGGGTTTGAAGTCATTATCAGGGACTAAGCAGTAAGTTAGGCACGCCACACTGGAGCAGGTAAGTGTTTTGATGTGTATTTCCTACATGCTGTACCTGCAGTAAGTATAGAGCTGGTTGTGGTAGTAAAACAACAGCAGCGCTCCTCATTCTCCATGCTGCTGTTTGTAGGTAAACACAGCTGGGTCTGCACGGAGGACTGCTCCAATGACGCAGCTTCGATACATGTTTGAGTTATTATGATTTTCCATGCTCATTTCGACACTTAACTGCTGCTACCTCGGCACTATTTCTGTGTCTCACTCGTAACTTGTTTTAACCCAATGTCTTTCTCCTCCTCATCCCTCCATCTTTCCCTCTGTTTTCATGTCTTCTCTCCATGGTGTCCCGCCCTTTCCGCCTGTTTTAGATTTATCAGGCCCAAAAGGTAGGCACTCTCTCTTTCTTGCTCTCTCTGTCTCTCTCTTCCTGATTACATTTCAAAGCACATTCCTCATCGCTGTCTTAAGCCTATCTACTCGATAACATGTCGAAAGACCAAAATGTCTAGATTTCAGGAACTCAATTCATGGCTCTTTTTAAAAACAGATTTGAAACTTCTTCCTCGTACAGGTTCATGGTTCAAAGGTTCAAAAATGTTTTACTGCGCTTGTATTGCTTTCCAAACCCTTGACTTTCCTTCCTTCCTTCTTTCCTCTATCCTTCCTCTTCACCCCCCCAGAGATACTATGGTCTGGACAACAAGTGGGGGCACATTGAACAGTGGATGGTAGGACAATGCAGAGACTGGTCTCTGGACTGCATTCGATTGCATGACACGACGCGATGGCTTGCCGCACACATGCTTGCAGTCGTAGATGACCCGTGGTGCCGTAGTGTTTGCTGTTTCCTCGTGGCCTTTAGTAGGGTCACAAAAACAAAAGAAGGCCCGCCTGCCCTCCCTCAAACCCCCCCCCACCCCCACCCCCAATGTAGTACAGGCTTTGGTGTTGTCTATGTAGATGTATCAGTCAGAAATACACGCTTCCTACTGTACAAGTGCACCGACATGTGGTAAACAAGTTGCCTTTTGCAGGCATGTAGATACAGTAGATGGGCCTGTGTGTGTGTGTCCGCCAGACATAGGGCAAAGCTGATCTACATTCCACCCAATCCCGTGGAGCCACAGGGGGTTCCTGAGGCCATCTGACAGGGGTCGGAAACCCCACCCTCCGATAGCACGAGGGACAGTCAGGATTACGCCCTGGTCACATGCCAAAGAGCTTACCCTGCCCGACTGCACCCCCCTCCCTCGCCCCCCCCCCCCCCCCCCCCTCCGCCCGCCTCTAGCCAGAGTCCCTTCTGTTGATCCGTGCAAAAAGAGCAGGAAGAAGTGGCGGTGAATGAGACGTGCTGATGTGAAACGCATGCCGATGTGATGTGCACAGACTGGGGTTAGCTCAATTCCCGTTTCCACCTGGTCAAGGGCTTGACTGACGGCCGGGTGAACTCCCCCCAAACTCAAATGTCCGGCTCCACTGGAATGGAAATGGAATTGAGCCCAACCCACGTGGCGCTGCCTGATGCGACCCGGTGGTGAAAGCCATTTCCTCCCCATCTGGTAGGAGGGGTTTCTCCTCCTTTTGACCTCTTGACCTTTGTAACTTGCTTGTCTTGCTTCCTTCCTCTCCGCGGGGCCTTCCAGGAGGAGAGCGAGCGGTACTCCCGTCTCTCTCGGAAGCACACTTCGGTCGGTATCCGCTCTCCTGCATTCTTCTCTTTCTCTCTCTCTGCTCTCCTTCCTTGCTGTCCCTCACAAATATAAGCCTCTTTTTTTTACTGTGGCAATACCTGATGGAAAGACTCCCCCCCACATGACTGTCAGTGTGTTGTGAGCAGCATTTGACCGTGTGTTTGTGTGTGTGTGCCCTCTCTCACAGATCTCTGACGATGAAGAGCGGATGTCCGTTGGAAGCAGGGGCAGTCTTAGGGTCAGTACGCCCGAGTTTCCTTCTCTCTGTTCTCTGCTCTCACCTTCACACAGGTGGCCTTTGCTGCAAGACGCGCACACACTGACATGACACGGGTCGTAACCTCTTAAAGGTTACATTTCCACTCCAGCTTGTCAACAATGAGACGGTAATGGGCTTTTTGAAAAGAGTTGAAAATCTGCCCTTGAACGGACAGGTATTCTACTGAGGTATTTTTCACACCTTTTAGACTATTAACAATGTGGTCAACGTCCACTCGACCAGCGTGAAGGGAAAATTAACTCCATTTCATTTGGGGCTGACAAGAATATTTGACCTTGAAGAGTGTTACACATCCGGATATGTTTCAGAGGCAGATGGAATTTTCCATGTAGCATTTAGAAACACATTTAGTTGCGCATTAACGATCAGTCTCAATCTTACAGAATTCGGCTCGGGCTGTGGCAACTGCTGTCACGCCCCTGTCAACAGTCGAGTCAGCATAGCTCCAGTCTTCCAGTAATAGGTTGTTAGGTTGTTAGGGGTGTAGCAATGTGTTTGTGAGGTCACACCCAGCTATAGCTTTCTTCTCACACGGGTGAAAGATGAGATAGCATTCTGCACCACATGCCATTTTGTTGTGCAAAACTTTGTTACATAACTTTGTTATATATATTTATAATTTTTTGTACCTTGGTCAAAATAATTCCCCCCCCCCAATTCAATTAGATGTACTTGGTTTGCTGTAGGTTATGCTTGGCAGACTCTTGTGCGGCCAACTCAGTGGTAGTGACCAAATCAAACATACCTGAAGTGATTGACTGAAACCACACACGGCTTTGTTCCATGCAGGGGAGCAACCTGAATCTATCCCCTAGATGTCAAAGAACCCGCCCTGTAGGGGAAAAACAGTGGGCTGAGATTGAATGACAAACAGAGCATATTGTTCCCAAAAACACACACGCAGCATTCTAGAAATATCCGTGGATGTAAGGACCCGCGGCTGCCTGAGAGCGTCTGCTTGTTGATCTGCCCCTCCCTGCTGTTCATCTTTAGTGTTCTCTAAAACTCAAACATTTATTTTTATCCCATTTTGCGCAGACCAGAACTACAGAACCAGACACATCCTAATTAGTACTATTTTATTTATGTCAGCAAATTGAAGCACATCGTTAGTTATAAAAAAAAATTAAGAACAAACGCTTACTAAGGTAGGGTAGGGTTCCAGACTATTTACCAGGTTATGTCGCGAAAGGCCTTCAAATAGATGGAGATGTTTGCTAGGTTGGTTTCCTGTTTCTATTGTTGGAAAGATGTACAGATGTCAGCGACTTCAGTGAATGTCGGGGAACAGGAAAGTCTGGATGACTGTTTTATCACCCAGTTGGACCCCTTCTGGCTAACTTGTGCCATAGAATGTCTGACATGCTGGTAGACATAACATACTGCTTGCTTTGGTGGACCACGCCCCCTCCTAACAGACACCTGTCATAACATCATCCTGTGTACGAGACTCTCAGATCCTGTGTGTATTTTCTTTTAATCCATTCTCGTCATTTCTCTGTCTGCATTTCTCCTGTGTTTGTGCTGTTCCTGTGCAGGGGACCCACTTCCCGGATCAGTACTGCAGCACCAGCAGTCTACCCTCCCTCAGACAGCACAATAACTCCACTCAGAACGGCCGGGTCTGTCCCTCTCACTCCCCCCCCCCCCCCCCCCCCCCTAAACCTACCTGTCTCTCCCTGACCCCCCTACCCTCCCTCCCACCCTCACCCGCCCCTGCGTATCACCGTCCTCCACACCCCCCCCTCCCTCCCCAACCTCGCTCCTCAGTCACCGTGCTTCCTCCACCTCCTCCGTCTCCCCCCCCCCCCCCCTTCTCTCGCTCCCTCCTCCTCCGCCCCACCCTGTGGTAGCCGAGATAAGACGTGGTGACGGGGGCGACTGTCTTGTGTTCCGTGGCGGTCTCTCGACACCTAACCTTTAACGGCGTGAGCTGGTGGTGGGGGGGGGGACACGAGACGGTAGCCGGACACATGCTGAGGATGTGTCCGGCGAGCAAGGTCGGTTGCGAGTATTTGGAACTTGTTTTTTTGTTGTTGTTGTCGTTTTTTCTCCCTCCACGTGCGAAGCCCTCCGTGCTCTATAGTGAAGGCCAACGCTCCCAGAGCCAAAGGGTTGGTCCCTCCCTCTCTCTCGTCCTTCTCCATGCCTCCTTCACCTCACCCAGAGTACATTTACATTTACTCATTTATCCAAAGCGACTTCCAAGAGAGAGCTTTACAAAGTGCACAGGTCACTGATAATAACTACAAGATAGCCCCAAAAACAATGCGAGTAGCCAAAACATGAAGCACATATTTTGAACAACCAAATTTAGTGCCAAAGGGAAGAACCATAAGAGCGTGTAGTTAAACAAGTTCCAATCAAACAACGTGAACCGCTATAAGTGCAGGCGTACCTGTAGAAAAACAAGCAACAATAATAGAAACAATATATCATAGCGAGAACATACATTTAACTCAGTTACCACCTACCCACAAGAGCAACAAGTCTCTAAGCAAGAGTCATTGTGATTATTGAGGAAACTAACATCGGGTCAAGCAAACCAAGTACCGTTGTACTCCCGGAACAAGTGCGTCTTATAGATGGATGTACGCAGGGAGAAAGGATGGATGGATGGAAGGAGAGACGGACAGAATGATGGGTGTAGGGACATACTTTAGATATAGATAGGAAAGGTCAGTCCCATAAAGGAGATGGCGAGAGCCTGCATATATATCCATGCGTCCAACTCATCCATCATGCACGACTTGACACTCGGGACGCCAAAAGCCACCTTCGCTTGTGCATCGCTGCTCCGACGTGTCCCCCATGTCCCTGTGCATGGCTTGACTGAGCGGTCAGTGCATGGTCGGGCCCGTCACAACCACTCTCCCTCTCTCTCTCCCTCTCACTCGTTCGCGGAGCTGTCACCGTTGGCCTTGGAACGCGCCGAATGCCCGTTTTCAAAGGGATGGATGCTTGCTGCAGTACGTGGGCGTGCGCCAAGCTGCTGCTCATGCACGTCCCATCGCCACCGTCGACGTAACCCTCCCCGACCGCTAAGCCATGTTTGAGAGAAGAGGGTTTGAAGACGGTTCGGATGACACGGGAAACGTGGCGTGGACCGTAGCGACCGCGACCATGCCGACGACGCGGTTCCATCTCATGTCGACACAGGCATGCTTGCATCGATGGGCGTAGTCATATCCCGGGTCCTTGTGAACCGCGTCTAATGTTCAGTTATGGTGTCCGTGTCGTCGAGGTTTGGATGGACTTTGGACAAACATTGTGCACTTTGGCCGTTTCCAAGCATGGGTGATTGGTTTTGGGTGTATTGACACAAAGGCATGACTGTATCCGAGGTGTAGTAGAGCTGCGTGTCCAGTTCTACCATGTGGTTGTCCCTGCATGCACATAGCCAGCTGGTTACCATTCTTTCCTCTAGACCTGCTGTTGGCACAGTCCTGCTGTTAGCCGACCTGCGGTTAGCAGTCCTGCTATGAGAACGACACACTCACGGCAGGTTGCAGGATCAGTGCATGGCACAAACGAATGGGTGGAAGGAACCGCCCAGCTCCTACACCTCTGTGGACGTGTGAGAACACTGATGCTGTGTGTGTGTGTTCTCTCCTGTCCGCAGGGCTCTGTGTGTGAGGAGTCTGTACTCGGCAACACCCGGCGCTTTAGTGGCTCCAGCGCTCGCGGCGTAAGCCCTCGGAACGCCCCCCCTTCTCCCCTGCGATGGGGTCGGAGGGGGGGGGTCGCTTAGCATGCCTCACATGGGCACATGGAACCGCACAAGCCTGTCTGCATGAAGGTCGTCAGTCAGGGGGGTCAACGCAGTCTCTTTTGACCTTGCAGACAAACAGAACACAATCCATCCCTCTCTGTCTTGTTGAAATAGCACTGGCGTTGTCCACCTTCTTGTGCCTTGCATTTGACTAAAATTGCATTGAAGTAGGTTACACACACACACACGCACTGCTCACACTCTGATGTTGGATGTGTCGGTGTGTTGAATGGTAGGAAATCAATCATTGTGGTTGCTGCTGTATTGAGTGTTGGGCGAAGTGTCCGCATGCGCGTTTGGTTTTGGTGTTGAGGTTGTGTGTGGTCTAACCAGGCCTGGTGGACTTGTCTAGCAGTCTTAGCCCTGTTACTCAACCCCCCCTTCTCCCCTTCCCGCCCTCCCGTTATATATCTGCCTGCTCATTTCCCTCTCTTCCAACTCGATCATCAATGATGTAACTAACTCTCTCTCTTTGCGTCTGTCTCTTTCCTCCGTCCGCTGTGACTTGCCAGCCTTCGGACTACAGCGGCTTTCTGGGCTCCAGCTCTCGGGCCTCGTCCAGGGCCAGCTCGGCCCGTGCCAGCCCAGTGGTGAGCTCTCTTCGTCAGTCACTCCCTGTAACCCGAGACCCCTGCTTTAGGCCTCATCGTTGATGTCTCTCTCCCCCCCCCCCCAACCCCAGTGTCTAGGGACATTGATACCCCTGTGTACCTCAAAGGTACCTGTAAACCGAGATGGACTCTTCATGTTCGTGTCCACGTAGACCAGGCCACTTTGGGGCTCAGTTCGGTTGCCTCATGCCCCCGGTGGCCACGTTGAAGACTGTAGTTTTTGTCGTGTTCCTCTTCCAGCCAAGACGAGTCGCTCCCTGACGGAGCGTGTTTAAAGTGAGTGAGAGGGGTACTCTGAATGCACTGTTGTGGGGATGACCACTCACGTGAAGACTGGAGTGCGACTAACCAGCATTGGTGCAGTGGGTCAGAAAGCTGGGGTTTCGGATCTGAGCATGACCTTTAAGACGACGCCGCCGGCGTAGGATTGTGTTTTCGACCGACTTGCGGTTTCAGTGGCTTCAGAATGAGCTCTAACCTTTAACAGTGCACAGCATTTCGAATGGGCGTGTGCACCTCTCAAATATGTCTGTGTAAATATGTGAAGCCATTCGTGTGGCGGATAGAGCCGTATAGCACACTGACCGACAATGTCAACGGTCTGAGCCTTTGTATGAAACATACGTGACGGGTCTCTATCTTTCATCACCAGGTGGAGGAAAGACCAGACCGGGATTTTATAGAAAAGGTAAGTGTGTCTCTCTCTCGCCTGAACCCTCTGTCGACATTAATCCGTGGGCACGAGACCCCCCCCCCACACACACAAAAAGAATTGTGCCAGGCCCCGTTGCTCGACAGGCACGACAGCTCCCCCACAAGCGTCGACGTCGACCCTTTTTCAATCCATAAAGGCCATAGAGGAGGAGGGGGTCGGGGAGGGGGGTCGTCTTGGAGGGGAGGGAGGACTTGGCGACGTGACCCTGGCTCGCGAGACAGCACTGACCCCCTGTGGCGTCCTCGCAGGGCTCCAGGACGGCCTCCACCCTGTCGGCCGCCACCCTGGCCTCCCTGGGCGGGGCCTCCTCCAGGAGGGGAAGCTGCGACACGTCCTTCTCCGTGGAGACCGAGGCCTCCATACGAGAGATGAAGGTGAGACCTCGTCCTGTCAGTTCGGTCCTGAAAGTGTGTTTGTGTGTGTTCTGTGTGCTCCACAAAACAAATTCGTAGCAGATCTGTCCACACATTCCCATGATTTTATCTAATCCTGCATGCAGAGGAGGACAAATTCACAGACAGGAGCAGATGTTGACGGCAGATGTATACAGAGTACATTAGTGTCGCCCCCCCCCCCCCCCCCCATTGAAAGGAATGTGAATACAGAACGATCGATGCCGACTAAGCAGGCTTTTGTGTGTGTGTGTGGCGGCAGGACTCCCTGGTGGAGTCGGAGGAGAAGTACCGCAAGGCTATGGTGTCCAACGCCCAGCTGCACAACGAGAAGTCCAACCTGATGTACCAGGTGGACACGCTGAAGGAGTCCCTCATCGAGCTGGAGGAGAGGCTGTGGGAGTCGCAGCGCGAGCTCAGCGACAAGGCCAAGGTCAGGCTCACCTCTCAGCGGGGGGCGAGGGGGGGGGCGAGGACCGGGCGTTGGACTATGTTAAGGGCCGGGTCCTGTAGGGCTCAGCGGTTAGAGCACTGGACTGCTGGTTGCAGGTTGAAATCTCCCCCGTCCTTTTTCGTTCTGTACATCGGTTTGGTTCCATAGTAATTCATTTCTTCGCAGCCCTAAAGATTACATCTGTGATCTGCAAAAAAAAACGGTTGTCTGACTCCCCCCCCCCCCCCCCCCCCCCCCCCAAATGCACGGTCAGGGAAAACCTGTACCTTTTCCAGTTCCAGTGGGACACGCATTTGACCAACTTTCTCTCGCCCTCTTAGGAGTTTGAGAGGGTGAGGCATGCCCACAGCGTGCTTCAGTTCCAGTTCAGCGAGACGAGAGAGACTCTGAAACAGAGCGAGGAACTTCTGACCGTGAGTACCGACCAAGTACCCGTCGGCACAAACAAACCACCGGCGCTGCAACCACAGCACTAACACTAACATTGGCCCAGGTCGCATCTGACAAACTAGTACTCCATCCTGTAGGGTTCCCCCTCGCATGACCGGGTCTCTTTTGCTGCGCTTGCTTCTCCTGCGAAGAATTCTTCCGCTCGCTGACTTTCCCCCTCCTGTGTGTCTCTTGGTCCTCCGTGATTTCCGTCCTGCGCCCCCCCCCCCCCCCCCCATGAGCCAGGAAGTGGGAGAGCTGCGTCTCAAAAGGGACAGCGGAGCTAGGGAGATCTCTGACCTGCAGGAAGCGCTGGAGTGGAAGGAGAAGAAGATTGGGGTAGGGCGCCACAGGACTTCCTGTCGGCATCACCGCAACAGAAAGAGATTTCCTCCCTAAGCCCCTCTCCCTAAGCCCCTCCCCCCTAAGCCCCTCCCCCCTACACCTCTCCCCCCTAAGCCCCTCCCACTTAAGCCCCTCCCACCTAAGCCCTTCCCCCCTCCTGGCATTCTCCTGTCTCTGCCTAACTCTTCCTAACACGCCGTAACTTCTTCACCCTGTTGCTATTTTCTTTTCTTTTCCCTTCACCACCTGAATCTCTTCCCTTCCTTCCTGTACTGACTTCCTGCTTCCGGCACTGCTCAGGCCTTAGAGAGGCAAAGGGAATACTCGGAGGCCGTGAGGACTGAGCGGGATCTGCTCAGGGAGCAGGTGGTCCGTCTCACAGATGCCCTCAAGGTACTGAGTCGGTCCTGTAGGACCGACGCTTGAGTCCAGAACAGTCTTGGGTTTGATGTCAGTAGAACTGTATGGTGGTGTGTCACACGACGTACGTTGTCGCATTCTAAGATGAGTTCTTTCCTGGTCAGAAACATGGGATAGCGCTGTCGCCTGAGGTAACCACCAATGGGGCGACAGGAGATGGAGTGCTGGTGCACAGTCCGCTCTGTGCAGAGCCTGGCTCCCGATTGGCTCAGGAGGCACAGCCACCTCATATAGGTGGAGAGAGCATGCTGGGTAAGCACCTTTTGAATGCAACCGGACATTGTCTGAGCTTTGCCAATTAACCGTTTTTGGTCATTTCATTCCATTTCATGATGTTAATGTTTTCTCATCTGTCTCCTTTACTTTTCTTCATGAGTGTCCTCTGTTTGACTCAAATGGGTACAAATAATCTTTTTGTTCAATCTTTTTTGAAATCCTCAAGCACATTTTGCAGCATCGGCCTGTAGTGGACTGCGATAATCCTTTTTTTTTCCCAAGCCCGTATCTCTGTGATCGAGTCCTCCAAATCAGTTTTCTTCCACTTAATTTAGTCGATTGCTTATGAAAAATCGAGATGAAACCTTTGAGGATGACCCGTGTCTGGTCCTCCAACCTTCTCCCAGGCAGAGCGCTGGAGATGCCGCTACACCAGATTGCCATCAAGGCAGCCGCTGTCAGTAGACCGGCAGCCGAGGCTGAAAACCCCTCCCAGCAGCTCTGCGAGAGGCAAACTGAAGGAGACTCGGACGACACCTCCAGTCAGCAGACGAAGACGAGCCGTCAGGAGACGACTCAGAACACCCGGGCACAAACCACCCAGCAGTGCGCCGCAGTCTATCCGGACTATTTCAAGTGGAATGACCGAGAGATAAGAGATGGTCTTCAGCCACCGACACGCTATGTTGGGCAGCAACCCCAGTGCAGCACAGAGAACAAGGCGGATTCTCTCATCGAACTCGCAAAGGACGTTTTGGTGGATACAAAATGTTGGCGCAGTCACAAAGATAATGGTGATATAACGGACTTGGGAGGATGTCAACGCAGAGGTGTTCATTGTAGACCCATAAGTACGGAGAATATCATGGATGAGTTGATGGATTCAGGACAACGGAGAATATCTGATCTATTTCTGTGTGGTGAAGTGGAGACGACCCTCTTCTTAACAGAGTCTCAAGGTCGCCAGAAGGATCCCGAGGTCGGGCTGGAGTGTGACACGAAGGCCCGTCGGATTGTTCCGGAGGTTTCAAATCCCAGCGGAAAGGACGGCAAGCACCAAGTGGCACCTGAGTTGCTTTTCACATTTGGGTTTGCGTTTGGGTTTGCATTGGGGATTTCTGAAGAGCGGACCAGAGCTTCAAGAAGGCCTGGAAATGACATTAGCGTTTGTCCGTCAAAGAATTCGCGAGAGAAGCCAGGAAACTCGGGACACCTCACGTCTACTGCATTTGACTCTGAACTAAGGATGACGCCCACGTTTATAGAAGAGGTCCGGACAAGCTCTGTTCAGATGAAACAAGGCACAGTAGGTCCTACAAAGTCCTCAGATTTTACTGCCCTTACACCGACAGCAGAGATGGAAGTCACATCCGATCTGGCCATTCTAGACATTTCCACCAGCCCCAAGAACAATAAAGGGAACGTTTTTAAACAGGCAAAGAATAATCTAGTAAGAGAGAACTCTAAGTTCTCCAGCTGTCACAGCCCAGATGACATGATGGTCCTTATTTCCCCTATGATTGCACGAGGAGCTCAAGGCGGCTTGATGAAATACCAGGCTGATGCCATACAACCCAGCAGTGCCCGTTTGGTGAACGTAAGCTCACCAGATGACGAAAATGCAAGAATGACGTATCTTGTGACCATATTGGAGTTCGAAACCTGTCCAGACTGGATTGTGTTGGATCTCCACAGTTTCTCCGAAGGAGAAGAAGGGAGCATTCGGGAGCAGGGACAAATAGGGCCGAAGGGTTTCAGAAATAGAGCCGTTCTTCGACACGAAGAGACGAAGGAAGAGGCGTCAGTTGGAATCCTTGACAGTTGTGAAGAAGCCATTCATCTTGAGGAGGAGATGGCTGTGGTTTGGCAAAGCCAGCCAGATGCTGTGGATGTGGAAGGAGAGAGTGATGGTCCCCAAGCAGATCCGAAATCTCTGAGTCACAGAAGGAAAATGTCTCTGCGTCGTAGGGAATGCAAATCTAGAGAGAAATGCTGCCTCATGTAGACTTGAACAACCTACTTGGACATAACTGATAGTGTGTGTATATACTCAATGGAATGTGAATATAAAAGTCTAAAAACAAATACAAATATGTTCATTTTTCTCAAAGAAAATAATAAACAGGAAATAGAATTGAATATCAAAACAATTTGTTTGTTTTATGGAATGATGTTATCATTTTGCGTGCTGTATGCTGGGTGTACAATATCTAACTTTTTTTTATTGAATGTACCTTTAATACATGTGCAATACCAAGGTGCAGTTTTTTTATTATGTATTATTATTCATATTTTTCTTCATATTATTCTTCATACACTGAAGTTGTCTATGGAACTCTGGATTCTGGGTAACTACGGATAACTAAGAATAACTTGTACACACACAGAATGTGTATTATATCTCATTGAGACAAACACTTGCATTCAAATGCTACTATCTATATTTACATGGCCAAATGACTTGGTCTTGTATCTAAATAAATCCTATCCTACTGATTTCAACATAAATCAGCACGTTTAAGCCCGTCTCACCAAGAATGCAAAGAAACTGTTCACTGGCTCTAGTTTACTACTAATCAACATCAGATGGTTGAAACAGTGGAAGTCTGTGACAGTTCTAATGAAATACAGTTGTGATTTGGGGCAATTTTACATTGTTGACAAGTGCAGTGTTTTAGTATGCTATTTATCCACCCCAGTCAGAAAGTTTTCTAACTGCTTGGTTTGTCTGTGTTGTAGAGCTCCGATTAAGAAAACTAGTCGATGAGAGAGAAAGCTTAGTGGATCAGGTGAGTCCTCACTTCATAATGCACATTTTTTGAGAAATATAATACCACAAAAATGTTTAGTTCCACAATAAAAAAATAAAACCAAGACAAAATGAAAACTTTTCAAATGGGTTTGTTTTAGCCGTCAAAGAACTTTCAAGGAAAGGTTTCCCCACTTGTTTGACCGTGTGTGACCGTGTGGTAGGTGAGGAGGCTGAAGTCTCAGCTGGAGCAGAAACCGAGGAACGGTACTGAGGGGCCAGAGGAGGAGGGCGTAGAGAACGGCATGGACCCCTACATCATGGACCTACAGAGTGAGTGAGAGCGGCCAGTCCAGACTGCTCCTCTGATTCACCCCGCCGTGTCTTCCACAGCCCACTAGCTTTTCCCCTCTATGGCGACTCAGCAACTCAGAAAATGTCCTTGTCAGGTCACGCCGAAAAGATTAACGACTTGTCCAATTCACTTTATATTGTCTTATGCTGCTTTGCCGGGTCCTTTTGATGTCTCTTAACATGGTGCTCATTATGTGACTTGATGCAGATGTTTCATATCCACAGCAATGGCAGCCCCCAATGATGATGACTAAACATGTGGCCTGTTTTTCTCTTCCTCTGTACAGGGGATGCAAACAGGCAGATCAGCGACTTCAAATTCAAACTGGTTAAATCGGAGCAGGAAGTCACAGCGCTCGAACAAAATGTAAGTTCAAAGTGTTTCCTAGTTGCAACTTAAGAGAGCTCTGTGTAACCTAATCTCCACGCACGCAGCCGTCAACAGACGCGACCGCTGAAATGTGCTTCATCCCGCGTCGACTGTCTGCTCCGTCAGATGATACGGTGAAGTCACGTTCTTTTCCCCCTAATCCAATTGTTTCACCTCATTTGTCCCCTTCCCAGATCATACGGCTGGAGGGTCAGGTGACCCGCTACAAGTCGGCCTCGGAAAGTGCCGAGAAGGTGGAGGACGAGCTCAAAGTGGAGAAGCGCAAGCTGCAACGCGAGGTCAGACGCCCGCGAGGCCCCTCTCCCGCCGTCGCCGTCGACCTTTCCCCCGAGCACTTTGCATTCGCACAATTCCAAAAACGGATGATTTGTTTTCTCACGCTTTTCTTATTTTTGTTGTTGTGCCCTCCCTCTCTCTCCCCTCATCTTTCCCCCGCTCTCTTTTGGTCCGTCTCACTCTCTTCTCTTTCTCTCCCGTCTTTCTCTCTTTTTCTCCTCCCACTCTCTCTCGCTCTCTGGCTTTCCATCTCTCTCTCCGTCTCTCACCACTACAGCTGAGGTCAGCCCTCGATAGAATCGATGAACTGGAGGCCAGTAACAGCCATCTATCCAAGCGCCTGGAGAAAATGAAAGCCAATCGAACTGCTCTACTGGCCCAGCAGTGACGCATCCCGCAACCTCCACTTGACCTTTGACCCATCAGTAGACGCTGCCAAAGGATTCAGAGCAAGAGGAAGCTAAACACGAAGATACGCAGTGGCATAATCATGCATAACGTTCTCCCAGATGATCACCCTAGGCCATGTTTTCATCAGCTGTACGTGCAAAGAACACACCAGATCAAGAGGTTGTTTTTTGGGGGTGGTTTTCTTTGACCACATCGCTGGTCGGAACGTCTCCATGTTTCCATGCAAGACTGTAAGGACCCTGAGCCTTCGCGTGAGGGTTGCCGCGGAGACACGGAGAGGCCCTGTGACGGACAGAATGACTCAGTCACATAAACCCCTCTCTAGGGTGGGTGAAGGAGTCAAATGCACAACATTGAACAAAAATTGAACTACCCCACCCCCCACCCCTCCTCCTCTCACTGTGGCTCATGAGTACAACCCCCCCACCCCCTCTATATTTTCTGAAATACGTGGCAGTACCTATCTCGGCCACCTGAGTGCGCTGTCCTATCGAGCTAGCTCAATCGCCAGGAGAGGAACGACAGGGAAGGCTAAATCATTGACTCTGCTGGTTCTCGAGTTCACCGTTTATTTGAGCTCTTTCTTTCCATTTGTATATGTATTTGATGGAAATGCATTCTGTTCCCTGACGTACTCCCAAGCCAAACTCTTCCGTTGATTCGATTTGTTTCGTTCGAAGGTGATGTACGTAATATATGTCCATGTTGTTCAACGCGGTGTCTTCGTACTGTGGGTGTGTTACATATCTAGATGGGATCGGTGCAAAGTCACCTGGCACAAAACGAATGAAGAGCACCCAGCATCGTCTTTGTGCCACTTATAAAAGCAGACTATATGATATCCTTCATAACAAAAAAGAAATGTACCGGCACTTGGGGGCGAAAAACACCAGCTTTAAAATGTACGAATAGTATCGCCTCAAGCAATTAAAGGCAATTGGTGACTCATTGAAACCTATGGGAGAATACAATCATTGAAATAATGCTTTGCAATACCACTTTGTTTTGAATGTACAGACTGTTGAGAATCGTTGCCTAAATCAAGGTGTCATGTTATTGACGGGAGCAAAACGCGTCCCTCTGCTTGGAAGGCCTGGAGAGAAGGGGGGGGGGGGCATTGAACACAACCTCCCATTCCCCTCTATACCTGCCACAGGACATCCATATGATCCCACGATTGATACCGCTCTATTTACGTCCAGACCTGTGTAGAAGATGCCGATGACAAGCTGAATCTCTTTGGGATCGCTGAGGCTTCTGAATGCCTGACATTGAAACGGACCAAGTTCCTCCTCCGAGTTTTGTTCTTTTAAACGCCAGGACGGTCGTGGGTGCAGACGGCGGGAAGGTCCTTGCCTGGTTTTTGTTGAGGGGTGTTGGGTCTCTGGGGTGGTATGGACGAGCGCTAGATTAAACTCATTCCACAACTCTGCTCAAGCAATGGATCTTGATTTCTTTCTGAACATGATCTCCTTTCCAATTGGGTGTCTTGTCACGGCACAGCTTTTGCTTCGCTTGACCTTGGTTGGTGCGAGTCATTTTATTTAGCATAGAGCCTGCCACAAACATCGTAGCTTCGGGGAAACGGAATTGATTCAGTCGACTTCCAAAAAGGAGTCACCCAGGTTCCTGTTCCTGTTTCGTGTGTGGTGCTTCACGTGTGCCGAGGGCGTCTCGGCTCCCCGGCTGCCGTCTGAGAGGGCCTCGTCTGAGTTTGGGGTGGGGTTTTTCTTTTCGGAAGAGCTCTCCTACCCTCCCCTGCTTCCTGGTGCAGCGCAGGCTGAGGAGGGAGTGAGTCGTTAGCACATTCTGACAGCTCGTCCACTCCTCCCCCGAGTGTTCCTCACTTATAATCCTCCCCTGAGGAATCCTTCGGCCTCTCTTCTCTCTGATGTCAATCCTTTCTCTCTCTCACTCGCTCTGTCTCTCTCTCTCCCCCATCCTCCACCTCGTAGAATCTGCTGTGGAACCGGGGGGGTGGGGGTGGGGGGGGGGACACAATAGGAAGTACGGTTCCTCCTACAGGAAGCTGCCAGTCAAGTGTCGCTAGACAGGAGCCACTTTTCCTCCAGTTGTTGATGTAGATGTCTTGGAACAGGGAAGTGATTACTCCCTGGAACCCCTTCCACATCGGCTCCAGAACCAGTAGTGTACAAACTGCACTTCTGTTCCTCCGACAGAGAAACGTGTCTGGGCAAAGTATTTCCCAGAAAGATTTGCCTTCTCTTATTTTACTTCAAATTTAACGTATCATTTGTGGGCTTGACTCGTGTCGTGTAGAAATGAAATGGACTAAACTGGAATAGTCCAGTTCAGTCAAGTATAAATAAATGATCAAACGATACTTTCATTTCGGCGTTGTGGAGAAGAGTGCTACCTTATTGATTGCAGTGCACAGTTGCCATCATGACCTACAGGCTACAGCATATAGAGTGGACAGAGTCCCATTGGATTTACTCCTTATCATATTTTGCTGCTCTCTTCCTGGTGAACCTGAGGCAAAAGAATATTGATTTCTGGGGTTCGAAGGGGAAGGAAAGACCCTTCTGGTGTGTCCTTATTCCAAGCTGCATTTACCCTTACATTTAGTCATGAAGCAGATGCTCTTATCCAGAGCGACTCACAGTAAGTACAGGGACATTCCCCCCGAGGCAAGTAGGGTGAAGTGCCTTGCCCAAGGACACAACGTCATTTACGTCCGGGAATCAAACCAGTAACCTTCTGATTAATAGCCCGATTTCCTAACCGCTCAGCCATCTGACTCCCATTTTCAGCCATGGTGAAATATTCCCCCAGGAAAGATACCCTCGAAGCAGGAAAGCTACCTCGGCTCATGAGATTTCCTGTGACCCAGTTGCTGGGAACTTTTAAAGGGGAATTACATGACCATTAATAATGATGGCGCCTGCGCCATAATTGGGCTATAGGCCTTACGTTTTGCCATGGACATTTTTGAGCAGCCAATCAGAGTGGGATTTAGGTATGCAGTGGCTCCTCTCTTCTTAAGAGGGGGATATCTGTTGCTGTAAACCGAGACTTTCGCAACGCTCATGCAGAGAAAATGCCTGTTGTGGAATGCCAATGAACCTTGCAGTCACAACCACAACATCCAACCTCTGTGCCTCGATTCTGGTAAGCACCTTCAAATCATCTTATTTTGTACAGGGAGACAGTTGGTGTTGACGTCTTATTTATTACAGGGCGTCTCAGTTATGTACGGCCTTGGTAACGACAGTTTTGGACATCATCAATAAGCGTTTCCGAGCAAGTTAGATCTTGCCCTCTGGCAAAGTCTCATGAGTCGAGCCACAACCTATCAGAGCTCACCAAGCCCTAATTACCCAGAATGCCCCACAGCGTGCCCAAACATGCCACACGTTACCGTGATCCTCAAAAGTATCTGTCCACGTCAGGCCTGAATTGACTCTCGCAAGGTCTTTTATCAGTCGCGTTCGTTTTCATCCGCCAAGACATTTTGACGTCAGCGGCTATTAAAAAGACATTGCGCACACACTGCCGTTTGTTTATATGGTCCTTCAGATGGTTTATTTATTGGAATGAAGCGTTCAGATGAGAAATGATGAAGAGTCTCTAAATGTTTTATTGCTCCGTGAGCCTGTCTTTGTGAGTAAACATTATCTTACAACCAAAATACCTGATCTAATATAATCTACTGTGTACTCCTCAGGGTAACATTTTCGTCACAGAGCTGTGTAGTTGAGGGATCTGTATAGCCACTGTGTGTGTGTGTGTGTGTGTGTGTGTGTGTGGGGTTGTGCAGTGATCAGACAGACCATAGGACTAATAGGGTTGTTTCTTGATGCAGCATCGGGAGTTTGCAACGGCTCGCGATGGGTCATTGGAGCGTGCATTTACAGAGATGCTAGACAGAATCTTGTCAGCCCATCCCCACCCCCCCCCCACCCACACACACACTGACACAAAATGTCACACATCACAACGAACAAACTCTGAATGGCGGGGGTAATTGGCTGACAAATGAGTGGCAGGTTGATCTTCGCAGCAGTGCATCTTGATTTACAGTGTATGTTTAATGAGATGGATGGTCTTATCGAGCCAGCATACTGTACTGCACTGTAGGAACTCACTCAGTGTGTAGGACAACAGAGGGGGGTTACAGAGAATCAAAAAGACTGTCAAGGGACAGATTTCTGGATTTGGGAGAGGAGGCTCGTTAACTGGAGAGTGTCCATGGTTTGGGATCTAGTTTTGCTTACATGAAGAAATTCAAAAAAGAGTTGACAACGTCGACTGTGCGACTTCAGCACATACTTTTTCCGACCCAAATCCTGTGTGGGCTTCAAAATCAGCTGGGGGGGGGGGGGGGGATTTCATGTCACAGCACAAAAACCGGTAAGCCCTGAGATCTGAGTCCAACAAAGAATTTGAGGGTTTGGATTGCAGCCCCAGCCCAGGTATGAGTCAGAACTTTCACGTGTGTCTGTTGTAGTGCACCGTTCAGGCTCGGCTGCAGAACCAATCGGATAGGCGGGCACTTGGTTTCCACAAGGGTGCATTTTGTTTATAGCTCTCTTATGGAAACTCGTATAGCTAAAACAATGCGAGGGGGCGGAGGGGGGGTGCCCCCCCCCTTGGAGCAGCCCACTTAGTAGTAGTTGACTGGCTGCACAGCTTAGGCCTATGGAATGGAGATAAAACGGCACTCGTCTTTCCTTTTCCTAATTGTCTGCGAGGCCAGACAGTTTCCCGATGACTCAACAATCATTACCAGGAAGTACATCCTGATGAGAGAACCTTCAAGGCAGAGTGGACCCAGAGCGCGTGGCCCACACCCTGACAGGAGTTACAGGCTTTTTGTCGCAACAGCCATCCTCCCTGCTCCTTATTGCCTCGTTTCACCTCCAGCCAAGAAGACCTCCCTCCATCACTTTCTCGCTCTACAATTACCCAGCACCACCTGAGGGGACAATCCACCTACACCTAACCCTTCCCCTGATTGCCTGATCCGTCAATGTCTGCCCCATCCTCTGGAACAAACGTTTTTCTCATCTTCAGTGGAAAGTGCTGGATTGGCATTGGAAATGTATATATTTAGTTTTAAATGAGGTTTGATAAGATAAGATGCGGATAAGATGTGACAGATAAAAATAATTTGTTCTAAATATCCTGCATCTACCCAACTGATCCATGCAGGCAATCCAGATACACAGTGTTCTCAAATGTCATTCTTCAAACAAGATTGAAGGATGGCTGACATCTATTGCTGGATACAATGTATGTGGAGTGGGTGCCATTTTGTGACAAGAAAGTGAAAGGTCATGGGGGGGGGGAAAAAGGCAAGCATCCAGGGTCTTTTATCTTCTGTGTTTACTATCTAATGTTGTGTCTGAAACTCAATCTAAAAGGTCAACTGAGCAGGGATATCATTATGGTCAAGTAATTACTGTACTTTTTCCAAAAGATGAATTACCCTTGTCCATTTCACTGACAGATAGAGTAAGGTTCCTTTTGGTGATTAAAGACACGTCTGTTGTTCCTGCATGGTGACTTTCACCCATTTGGCTAGACGAGGCAAGAGTGTTTCCTGAAGGGTCTCTGCATCAAATCAAATCAAATTTATTTGTATAGCCCTTTTTACACGCAAGCATGTTACAGAGGGCTTCACATACGCCCATAGAACTGCCCCTCAACCAACCTAAACCCTCAATTTAGGGCATCACTCGATAATATGAAGAGACGGGAGGAAGTAGCCTCTCTCCATCTCTCGCTCTTACTCTTTCTCTCTCCATCTCTCTTTCTATCTCCATCTCTCTCTCGCTATTTCTTTCTATCTCTCTTTCTCACTCTTTCCCTCTCGCTCTTTCTCTCTCCATCTCTCTTTCTATTTCCATCTCTCTCGCTATTTCTTTCTATCTCTCTTTCTCACTCTCGCTCTTTCTCTCTCCATCTCTCTTTCTATTTCCATCTCTCTCTCGCTATTTCTTTCTATCTCTCTTTCTCACTCTTTCCCTCTCGCTCTTTCTCTCTCCATCTCTCTCTCCATCTCTATCTCTCTCTCCAGCCCACCACTGGTTTTTGCCCAAAGACTGTAAATCAATGAGGGGCATTTTATTACAAGATACTGGTGGTGGTAGATGCAGTACTTTCATTTGTGGTTGTCAGATGACATTTGTCAGTCTGGTGTTTTGAC
Organism: Hypomesus transpacificus; assembly: GCF_021917145.1. Taxonomy (NCBI): domain Eukaryota; kingdom Metazoa; phylum Chordata; class Actinopteri; order Osmeriformes; family Osmeridae; genus Hypomesus; species Hypomesus transpacificus. Next base: position 6,627,168 of record NC_061071.1, on the reverse strand, counting down.
TCCATACCAATGACCTGACATGCTGTCTCCGTTTGTCAGACAAGAATGGCATGTATCACGAGTCGTCATTTGGTCACCATCCAATCTGCACTGCTGATGAGTCATGAGTGGTGAACAGTGTGCTCTCAGAACACCATAGGTGATTGGGGGGAAATCGAACACACGCACCCTCTCTCTGCAGGGCCTTCTGGGGGATTCTCCGTTCCGTCTTCCGGGAGGTTCCGCTCTGATGGATCAATCCATATCTGTTGAAACCTAAAGGGTCCATTTGAATCAGTTGTAATGTGAACTTTGTGACCTACTGCCCCAATGACAATTTTTGGAGTTTGAAACCAACTCGTCCTCCCCTGTAATAAAAAGATCTGGATTTACAGTACATGACATGAAGTAATGGGTTAACGTGAAGGGTTTTGTTGAGATCGGTTTGGTTGCGATCACTGTGTCCGACAACACTGTGTGTGAATTTGGATCAAAGCCGTAGCCATGGAGTCAACATTGGGGGGAACAAATTAAATTTGTTATGACCATTTCGGACAGCGTGCGTGGTTGCCTGTCGTAGCGTAGCACATTTATATTTGTATTTATATTTGTATTTATATTTTTATATCAATATATTGGGGGGGACATTTTGACCAGATTTGAATATTGTGGGAGATATGTCCCCCCCCAAATATGTATTATGATTATGGTCTTGACTTGAATATTCTCACGTCAGATAGCACTGGGAATGCATTCCAAAGGTCCAGGTTGAGATGTATAATTTGTCCTGTGAGAGACGTGGGCAGAGTACTTGAATAATGAAGCGGGTCTGACACGCCGGTGTCTACCTTCCAGGAAAATAGATTAGGCTAGACTGTCGTCAGGAAGGATCAGAAGACATCAGCAATTTCATTTCAGATAAGGATGCAGCTGTGCCTAGGCAGGCCATAATGGATAGAATACATCAAGAGCAGAGACTGAGAGACACTTAGAAAATGGTGTACGGAACCTTTTTCACAGACCAGACAGCAAGGGCTCCCTGGGTTTATGGTAGTAGGCCAATTGCATTTTTTACTGTGAAACGAGGCCAACACATGTCTAGAACATCAATTATCCAACACTGGACCGAAGGAGAGGAGAATGCCCCAGCTCCCGTGCAGCTATGCAAAGTAGGAGTGTGTGCACGTGTGGGAGAAGAGAACAAGATGGTGTGTCACCACGGTAGTCTACCCTGTGTGTCACCACGGTAGTCTACCCTGTGTGTCACCACTGTAGTCTAAACTCTCTGACCCCCCCCCACCCCGTTAAACTGAAGCCCATCAGTGGTGCCAGTGAAGTGACCCACCAGTCATCCCAACCTCAATGCTGCCATATGACAAACGCCTGCGACGACACATCGAACATTATCCTTTTCAAGCCTCTCACGGAAGTCTTCCAGAGACATGAAATGTCAGCCGGCTTGCTGCTAAACAGCGACGACTGCCACTCAGAGAGACATTAGCATAATAGTGGAGCTCAAAATACATCTGGAGGAAGTACAGAGGATGGCCAGCACACCTCCCACCCACCTGCCAGCATAATAGAGTTGCCTGGAGAGCTTGAAAGCTTTTAGGGCTTGAGAAAACAGAGCTGTGCAGAGTCGCAGTGCCTAGTCACCGAACCCAGTTCCGACCGGTTTTGGGGACGACAGCCTCCCTGCAGGGACAGATGAATAGTGCTCAGAGGTAATTGGGCTGAGTGGGCCTAAGTCGAACAGTGTAATTTACCGCCTCCCACAGCAAAGCAAGAATGAATTGGAAGCCTCAAGGTTGTGCAGGAGAGATTTTTCACCCTCACGTCCGTGATTGCTATAAATGTGCGAGCAAGAAGGAGGTGTGTGTGTGGGTGAGGAGGGGGGGGGGGATTTTTCATTCCCACGCGGTCCTAAATACAAAAACACAACTTGTTTGTAGACCTGACACTAATTCAACATTTCCCCCTGGAAAGGCCTTGCCACATCAATCAGATAATCACTTCTCAGTCGTCTGGATCGTATTAGTAAACAGTGAGGGTGTCTTGATTCTGTGTCAAGCTGACAGTAGGATGGAGCTGAAACCAGGCCAGAAACCCGATTTGCAACTTCGACAGTGTGAAGCTCGTTGACGGCTTTCCCTTGTGCATTTTTGATTAGAAGTGTTGAAGAACTCGGCAAATGCAAGTATGCACAGTGGAAAATGAATGCCATGTTTTCCTCTCCCTCTCTCTTCTTCACTCACCCCTCCTCAGCCTCCCCCAGTTTTATAAATCCCTCTTTTGAATTTCCTCTGTAACTTGGAGATGTATAGTAATGAGGTCTGCTGTGTTCAGATGAACAATATTAGGATTCCGGTTCCTCTCCCTGTTATTCTGTTAGGCTTTACATATTGCATCCGCTGCACTACAGAGCTGTAATATAGTGTATTTAATAATATTATTGTTGGATCAGAAAGGGCTCACATATTTCGACGTAGGACGCTACAGTGCGCCCTCACATAACTTGTATTGTGTGTAGGTACGTACATTGATTTCCTGAATACAGTAGGTAAATATCTTTCATTAGCATATCTCGTATTAGCACCAGTCAGGGGCACTGTATGGGGGGGAAAGTAAGGACAATTACAAGAGCCCCTGACTGACAGGGGGCCCAAAAATAGAAAAACAAATATAAATCATACTTTCCTTTTTTCACGGGGCCCAAAACTTCTGCCGGCGCCCCCTGGCACCAGTCACAGATAGTCTCAAAGTAAACCTTGATGGTAAACACTGATGACCCATGTGATAACGTCCTGTGGCAGATGGCAGGTAGCAGGTTTCATGCCGAAATCATGCGTCATTGTACTTTCCAACCTTCCTTATTCTTCCTTATGCTCATTCTATTGCGCTCGATTCTGATATCCCCCTCACAACCATCGTGATGGACAGGTAGTTTTCAAACATGATGATCACCACTCATAGCCTCTAGCCATTCATAAAGCCCTTAAAGAAGCACAAGAGGTTTCCTCTAGGCTGAACATATTATGGGTTTTCTCCTCCAGGAGCTTCATTCAATATAAATTAAATCGCTTTTTGTCTTCAGTGTTCTGTTATTCATGAGACACTTTTTTGAAGATGAAAGTAGGCCTACTCCGAAATGACAATTTCATGCAACGTTGTTCTATGAACAGACGGGTTTCTTTTCCCATATATCAGCTTCATCGTTTTAGATACCATATCATAACCTTTTTTTACCATTTCTGTTTGTATGGCACCGAAGCTATGTAGCAACAGTAGCCTATAATGTTATACCTCAAGGTACCCATCAAAAATGAACATTTTCTCTAAGGAAAAAATGTATGTCAATGCCAAACTTAACATTTGTTCTTACAACATTGAAGTAATGTTGTCTCTCCTTGCTGCTGTCTGAACATGTTCACTCGTTAGGTAGGTTTTGTTTTTTCCCAACGGCTGAGAAAGAGCTTGGAAGACCAGATCCATAAGTATTTGTTATCATACGCTAAAATCACAACACCCACGCACACGCACACACACACTCAAATGATCTTCAGGTAGCAAAAACTACCTTTCAAACCCCTTTTTCAGATCGATTAATGGTGAGCATTATACCAAATGGTGAGGGGAAGGAGAAAATACGTAATATTATATTAAGTGTTGATTTGCAGCTTCAGTGCAGTTTCTAAAGTGTTTGGGTAAACCAGAATGGGAAATGGCAGAGTCCTGTACACGCAGACTTATAGGGTGTCTGGAGTGCTGGTGATTACAGCTCAGTTCATTCAGATTCCAGACCAAGAAACCAGTACATTCAGGCCACTGTGAAACACACACACACACACACACATTTCCTACATCCCCAAAGTTGTCATGGAAACAACCTCGTTCCGGCTGGCACCAAGCTTGAGGGGTTGGCACTTTCAGGGTTTAAACCAAACAAAGCTAGGGGGCTGGGCCCAAGATAACGCCACATGCAATGTCGCTTAGTCCCCCCAGAGGAAACGGCTCTTTGCAGGGCCGGACATCAACCAGAAGGCTTGTCATACACGCTACCTTTGTATGAGCGGTTTCTAAAAACATCGTCTGTGAGGACACGTCCTGTACTGTACACTACGACTGTGTAATATGCCTCATATAGATAGAGCAGTTAAGCAGTTGTACTTGCTAAGCTACGCTAAAATGGATAGAATTAGTCATCTCCTGTTCCATCTTCCATCAGTGCTCTGCTCCTTGCTAAACGGCTCACCCCCAGGGCAGAGGGGATGGGGGTTTGACAGGGGGTGGACACTGTAGGCAGACAACCGGTCTGAGCTGGTTCCAGGTCTGTTTGGTGCGGGTCACTAGTAACTTTGATCCCAACATCAGATTACCAGCCTGTGGGTTTGGGTAACCCAAAACACTTCCTGTTTGTGTGTGCCCTGGCATACTTTGCCAATGATTGTACTTGTATGGACCCTTGCCTGTTGTAAGGACCGGGAATAAGGACCAAGGGAAGGTGAACCTTGAGTTTATGGAGAATAGACTGGAGTTTATGGAGAATAGGGTCTGTACATGGTTTAGTGTTATAAAAGGTAAGGTAAATAAGCTGTCTGTTGACTCATTGTCAATACTGAGTACGATGATGTGTTCCGTAAACAAAGGTCCGCAAACAGTTTCACACAATGATTCGATTGTGAATTGTAGATTATGCAACATACGATATGGAGACAATCCTTTACAATTATGATAGTCTTTTTATATGATGCTCACCACTGCCAGGGTTTTGTTTTTGCAAATAAAGGTTTACATAAGGATTTTTCTATATTGAATATATTTACTTTAGATATATTTTGGGATTAACTATTGACTCTGGAAAATATAATACTGTAACTACACGTTTAGTTATGCCCCGCCTACCTCACGTTCTCTAAACATAGAGTCGAGTTAACAGTAGTACAGTCGACGTTGTCTGTATTGCGTTGTATTTGGCCGACCGCGATTACTGGATACTGGTGGTGGTACCCCTCATTGAAGATGGAACGAAAGCATGTGTTTTCCGGAATTACACCTCGGTTGTAAATCTAGGACATGTAGCGCAGATTCTGTTTGTCTGGGAAAGCAGTTAGGATTTGATCAGGTAAGACATTTGGGCATCCCGCTGATCTGGGATCTTTTGAAATGATCATTTCAAACAGAAGACGGTGATTTATAAAGGAGAGTGAATGAAATGGATTCAAAGTGTGAATAACTGGGCAATGATCATTGTTACAGTGTTATTCATTCAAAAATGCATTGCAGACTGTTATGATCTTTGACAGCAGTTTGAAGGTTCATCGAACCTGCAGTACGGGACTATTCATCTTTATCATCATTGTTCATTCTTTCTGTAAGACAAGAGAACAATTGGTCAATGTGAAAATGTCAATAATTGCCATAATGCCACGTTTTACACGGGTCTAATTGCTCCTTCTGGGGGATTATTATAATGTGCCATGTGTGAGGCACAGTCCCACCTTATCAATACGGATTGACATGCTGTACATTTTTCAGGGACAGAGCGCACAACACAAGTACCTTAATCTATTGGCTGGATATGATCAATAGCTGGTCCAAATTCAAATGTTTTCAACACATTCTATACAGAATGAGTTGTTTATTTTATTATACCTTAGGTGGCCGATATTAAAGATGACTATAGGCTATGTTGTTGTTTTCACCGTCAGAAATGAAAATCATTTCAGCTAGCCTGAGGAAGGTGTATTTTGCTGGTGAGAAATGTACCAAAGGAAAGCTACAAAGAACCAAAGTGAAAGTAAATTCCATTGACCTGCACAGTTCAATCAGGCGTGACATTTTGAACAGTTGACTTCATGTTGACGTGGTTGATGAACTCAAATGTCAACAGATGTCCTTTTTGTCTGCCATGACAGATCTTATGTATGTACTCACCAGGTGGAGTGCTCAATCCCCCCCACAAAAGGAACATTGTGTAAAATAAACAAATTCGCCAGAGGAAGTAACTAGACATAACTGCAGAAAAGATTACAGAGGTGCCTCACCCATATGGTTATAGAATGTCAAGTAACTCTGAATGGGGTCTTCATGAGTATTCGTAGATTTGGAAACATTCAAATGAGCTGTAGAGGTTCCTCCTCCAATAGGATGTTAAGAGGTGACGAGTGTGCAGAGCTCTACTGGCACAGGATGGGACAAACTGTAAGCTGTCAAGCTCATTCTGAGTGGCCTTAGTCGGTTCATTGGAGAATAATGATAATGTTTATTGCCTTTAAATACTGGGTAACAATGCACTAAACCATAGCTTGTTCGTTATACCTCTTGGTCCAGCAATGTCCTTTATCTAGAGAGTCAATCTGACCCGGCAGTACTAATGAGAACCTTACTTCCTACTCCCTTCAACCAATGGTCTAGACCTTTCTTGGTCTGTAACGAGCAGGAATGGATGCTAGCTAGATGTATCTCAAGGTTTTGGTAAGCAAAAGGCATACTTACTTACTATACAACCATCCAGTGTTCTCAGGTCTGGATGGTTGTATAGTAAGTTATGTCTTCTAGACTAGACACCCTGAAGGAGAACGTGTTTTGTTTCTCCTTTTAAACAGAATGAAAGAAAACACACTGATTGAGGTATCTGGTGGTCAGTGGCGTGTTCAGGGAGTGGCCTAGGGTGGCACGGGCCACCCCTGAAATCTGATTGGCCACCCCAATATCTTAAAATATGATTGGCTATATGCCCAGTCAGAGGCGGGCCACCTCTTGTGCCACCCCTATCAAAAATGTCTGGACACGCCCCTGCTGGTGGTAGACCTCTACCTCCAGCCAGGAACAACTGTCTGGGTATCTGTCTGTTTCCCTCTTTCAGGTTGGTGACTGGTAGACATGTGATGACAGGTGGACTGGTGTGAGTGCCGTGCCCCCCCCCCCCCCCTCTCTTGTCATTCCTTCTTCAGCGCCTCCTCACTCATGCACACCTCCGTCGCACATGGACACTTCCGTTCAGTGCCAGTGTGCGTTCACTGTTGTTGGACCCCCATTGTGCACGTACCAAGTCTGCTGGAAAAATGAGTCTCAAAATATTTATACAGTTTAACTATTCATCTCATTTAGGAGCTATGTACCCAGCACTTTCTGTGAGAGCCATTTTGACTTGCAACTTGCCAGAGACCTCAGTTACAATCTCCTTTCATTCCATCACAGGCATAGAGGAGAACAGAATGTTACTCTCCTCCCCAGAGAGTTAGTTAGCAGAGAGAGCTGTCTGATAATGTCAACTTGGAACAGGCAATGAGTCTGCCCCATCGGTGACTGTTGCTTAGATACCTTCAAGCAGCCAACACAGTGAGAGACTCATTGTTGTTGGTTAGTAAAGAAGGATAGTCTACTAAAATGTTACATAATTTAAATAATAAAAATAATGTAATGTAATTTTCATTTCAACTTTCTGGCGGAGTCAAAACATAGCCATAAACTTGAAGAAACAGGTGTTGCTAGAGGTCGTAAACCGTAATGTAACCCGGACTGTGTAAATTAACCTTGTTCTTGTGACAATGTTGAAAATGTTGGATTGGTTCTCCAGTTGGCTCTAACTATTAAACTTTAACCTAGCCGGCATAAAGCAAATTATTTTTAGGCAAACACTGTCATTTCTATATTTGTCTGAGGAAAAAATCTGCTAACACTCAATTGAAAAGGCCACCAGATTTCAGGACACAACTTACAAACCTGCTTTCAAAACTCAGTAAGTGACAACCTTTTCACCCCATTTGTGTCCTGTGTACTTCTGGTACTCGGAGGCATGATCTTGGTTAAGGTCTGTGAATTCTGTGGTATCAACAGCAATCAGGAAACAGACACTAAAGGTTGACTAAAGGTCATCCAGTTTAGCAAAGCTGAACATTTTTGTTGCAGCAAAACATGGATAATCATCTTGCCCATATTGCTGCAATACTCGTTAGACCATTAGACCATACTCGTGGTCAAGGTCAGTGGTGAAGGTTGTAAAGGATAACAACCTGATAATAGATTGTTTTGGTCCTTTGATATTTAGCCTAAATATTCAAAGCTTTAGTTTGTTACGCTGACTGATCACTATTGATTTACATTTAACAAAAACAAAAAGCATGAATGAATAGTTTTAGCTTTCAGTGAAGTTACCAATCGGATATAGCACATGTTGTTGCAAGTCTCACCATAACCCATGAGGAGGACTGTCATGCGAATCTGAATGTTTACATAACATTCTTAAGTTGCTTATCAGCATACCCGATACTGCCTTTTCTCTCTGCGCCAGTTTCACTACCAAGGAAACAGCATCAGATAATAGTGTCAGCTTCCTCCTTAAAAAAACAACAACTTTTAACTGTGTCCTGTTTGTTTGCTGTTTGGCAGTGCTGACGTCGTTTGACCAGCCAACCTACAGTTCACCCTGCCTTCCATGCTAAGAGCTTAGTCATATCTTTGGAGCATATAAGTGTGTGCAATTACATGCAGGGGCGGGTTTCTAAGTAGCCATTTACCCATGTGAGGAAGGATAATGGAACTGACAGCGCCTGGCAGGATGTGTCATGGAAGATGGAGGATAGTGTTTAGTCAGCAGAAAGAAGACTGGGGGTACGGCCCCCCTCTGTGGACCACCCCGTGCTGTCTTTTTGGAGTGTGTGCCCGCGCGCCAGTGTGTGTGTGTGTGTGTGTGTCTTGCCACTGTCCTCGACCGTGTCTCTTTTGCCAAGCCTGACGAGACCCGTTGTGAGAGCAGCTGTTGTATCAAGAGGGGCAGTGGAGTCCAGCAGACCGGAGCTGCAGATATCCATCAGCTGAATAATACCTCCTCTGTCTGTGGACTCGGCAGGATCTGCTGGAGGAAACGTGCTCGTCTTATGGCACTCGTTTGCCTTCCCCTCGATCCCTCTCCGTTCTCTGTGTATCTCTTTCTCTCTTCTGCGTTTCTTTCTCTCTCTCACTCTCTTTCTCGAGCATTCCTTAAAGGATCGAAATGTGGGAAACAGACGTGTTCGTACAGTATCACGTGTACGGAATGGATTGTGTTGAACGGGTTGTGTGTGCGTCCACAGCTTTTAGGCAGCCGATTAGCACAGCAATGACGCCGCCCCTGATATCGGCACATTGGGAGGTATTCAAGCAGTCAACGTCAGACCAGAGGTGCAGAGCTTCTGGGGAAAGGTCAACTCCACCTGATTAGAGACAGATGTTTGACCCCTGACCTGGGTGTCCTGAGCACGGGGTTTCTTCGTGGAAGGAAAGAGTCACTCAGAGCCTGCACGTTTGCCAAGTCTACAGTACGTGCCATGACTTTTCAGGTTCCTCTTACTTTTCAAAAGCCGTTGGCGTTTCAACCTTGAGAACATAAAATATAGAAACAATGGCTTTTCAAATGCGCTCGCATGCTTTTGAAAGACTTGGAGCCCAACAGTCAAACAAAGCCTTGTCTCTCGCCCCAGATCTCTCTTTACCCAACAGAATTTCATTGTAACGTATCTTCATTTCTCGTTCTCTCCCTCTTCCTTTCAGTGTCTCTATCTCCCCTCTTCCTCCTTTGTGCCCCAAGGACAGTGTGCAGCGATTTCCTGGCAGATACAGATGATTATTTCTGTTTAACCTTCCGTGTCATTCACGCTGGCGCAAAGCACCGGCTCGCTAGAAGAGATGAAAGGTTCTTTGAAGCCGTGCTTTGTGTGGGTAAAAGCCCTGAGAGAAGCCTGGTGGGCTCCGGAGCAGAGCTATGAGGGAGAAAGGCTCAGGTTCTCACTGCAGTGCATGTCAGCCCCCCCCCCCCCCCCCCCCCCCCCCCCCCCCCTTCAACCTCATAATGACTTCCCCTAGGCAGTAGACAAGCCAAAACGTAAGCCTCGGTAATTTGGGGATCCATGTGTCACTGCCCTCTCTCTATTCGGTTCTGTTTTTCCTCTTTGTCCCCTCCCTCTCCCCCGCCTTGTTGGTATTCAAGTGAACAACCCGCCATCGACTTGCAATAACAGTGGGCCTTTTTCTGCTATTGGGAGAAATGTCCGTAAAGAATGTCAAAGTTTGACATAAAGATGTATTGAGTTACATACATTGTAGATTGAACACAAAGACCCTGTATGTATCTGTTTGACTATAGAACACTCACCAACAATGAGAGCGGGCCACATTTCTAACTTCCTTCATTGGACTTCCAATGTCTCATGACCCAGATCAACCGACCTTGTCAGACAACTCAATCAGCCACCACACAAGATAAGCCAAACACGTGACTGTTGGGGAGGCCTGCAGCCCGGAGAGACAAGCAGGGATGAGAACATTGGACCTCCAGGACTTGGTTCTGGACAGTGGAACTGACACAGGGACCTCTGAGCAAAGGCCTTTGGCAAAGTCTTGTGTGTTCTGGAAGGTTCTATGGGAGTGAGATGGAGAGTCAGCTCATTGTGCCTGCTACCCTGTGGAGCTCCTGATAGGCTAAAGCATGCAAGGACAAGGACGGTCATTAGAGAGGTGGATCCATAAACACCACTTCAATTTGTTGGCTAATTTGTTACCAATAAAGTTTTGTTACAAATTATCATAGGATTTGGCCAGGAACTGAAGGGATTAAGGGAAAGAATGTGTCTGCATATCAGACCGCAGGTTTCCCCTATGATCTTTTTTCTAGGGGGATGGCGGTCGACCAACATTTTTGTCTCCCATACATTTTCATTGGAAGTCATGTGACAGATACCTGGCAGCACAAACTTTTGAGGCAATGAGGAAGTGAATTGCCTGTGTGTGTGAAAACAATGGCGGGGCGGGGCAGGATATCTTAATCTCTTATGTTTTGTTAGCATTTTGAATCAAAGCTGTATCCTCATTGTAAACAACCTATTGTGGGGAATTTCTTTAAAAAACTAAAACAGAAATACCTTTGTGTTTTGACTAAGTTTCATCAATGGCACACACTCTAAGAATTCCATTTCTTACAGGGATACAGCTCATATTCCTGCTCAGTAAGGCCTCAAATGCACTTCTCTCAGTGTCTAACATGCTTACAAGTATTGCAGAGGAAAATCATCTTGATCATCATTGGCATAAATATATTAGTCAACAAAGGACAGTTGCTGAAAAATTCCAAGTAATGTACAACAAATGTTTGGTTGTACTAGGAATGTTCTCCCGTTGTTTAATCATGGTGTTTGTTTCATGGTCTGCTACATGGAAACCATCAGCAAAATTCCCCTACTGTACAGTCATGCCTGAATGACCGGTCATCTCTAGGAAACTTGAAAGACCAGAATAACAAAAGCCCACAGATGTCACAGAATTGCCTCATGTTTAGCTTGTCAATATTTAGAAGCATGCAAATAGAAAAAGCCACTTGGCTCTGGGTCCAAGTAACATTTTCCTGTTTTGGTTGACCTTTCCCAGGCCTCACCCTGAGAGTTGCCAGACTGGCCCCCAGGGGGCGCTGACGATCAGCCAGCTGCAGCTTGAGCACCATGACCCCGACCATAAAGCAGTGGAGGCGGCTGGTCATGCTGGGGATGTTGGCCTGGATCCTCCTCTTCCTGTGTCTCCTATCACACTTCCTGGACCTGCGGGTGCTGGCCCCCGGCTTTGCCTCCCCACTGCTCATCCACCCCGAAACCCGACGCCTCGCCTCCATCCAGGGCAACCACCGAGGCATCATGGCCTCCCCCGTCCTGGAGGCCTCCAACTCCCCAGATCACCAGGAGCCCACCTGGGGGGAACATCCGCCCCAGGGAGGAGCCCCTCCAATCGGCCAGGAGGGGTCCCAGGAAGCAGGTCCCCAGATGGGCTCGCAGGCTCAGGGAGCCTGGTCAATTCCCTGGGAGGGGGAGATGGGCAGGGAGCACAGCCAGAGCAGACACTCTGTGATCCCGAGCGAGCCCAATGAGGAGGACGACTGGGAGGAGAGGAGGAGGAGGAGAAAGAGGAGGAGGAGAGGCTGGAACAGGACCAGATCGGAGAGGAGGACCGCCGACGTTGACGACGACTACGTGTTCTCCAGTTCCAAGGTCACGGTCCAGAGACTGTGGAAGGGGAACGCCTCGGCGGGCATGCTCTCTCCGCGGCTCCAGAAGGCCATGAAGGACTACCTGAGCGCCAACAAGCACCACGTGGTCTACAGGGGGCGCCGGCACGGCCGGCAGAGCGGGCACGAGGTGGTGTGCCAGCTAAAGAGAGAAGCTCCGGTGAGGGCGCTGGACGGCACGGAGGAACCCTTTGCCGGGCTGGGCTGGGCCAAACTGGTGCCGGGTCACCCGCTGGAGAAGCTAGCGGGCTCAAACTTCAGGACGTGTGCTGTGGTCACCTCCGCTGGAGCCATCCTCAACTCCTCCCTAGGGAAAGAGATTGGTGAGTACCATGTCTCTCTGTATCCCTTGACCTCCATGATGTGGAGGAGTGTTGTTGGCAGCTATATTGAGTGCTGTTTGAATCCGGCACTGGGTTGCCAATGTACAGGCTCTGTGTACGTGACACGAGAGGCCCATAGTAGCCCGGTTTTAACACCCAGCCTCGCTTCAAAGCGGTCTGAATTGATCTGAAATGAAACTGTAAACATTTGAAAGGAAAGTTCTTTGAGGTGTACAGCTTCACCTTGGTTCCACTTAACTTTTCCCATCACCTTTTGAGATTTTCCAATGAGGTGAGCACAAGATATTTTCCATGGAGGTCAAGGAAAGTTGCACTGCTTTGGGAGCAAGTGCTGTGGACTGAGGTTTGTGAAGACGTGATAAGCTTTTTAAAAAGGTTTCACTGCTCCCCTGTGGTTTAAAGTTGTGACTGCCATATCAAGGTCCAAGCTTTTTTGTCATGATTGTGAAGTGATTCAGACATTGTAGAGTGCTAAGTGCTCAGTAGAGGGCACTGTTTACCAACATTAGCGTTTGCTATTTTACAATGGGGATTTGCATAAGTACCTGGTATTGACAAGATGTGAATCTGTAAGTCATTAATTTGCCTCGAGGGTAATGACATGTTTGACTATAAAAAAGTTTGACTTTTTTTTTTTATCGAGACTTTAATTAAATCACCCAGGCATTTTAACTGAACGCTGGAAGATAACTTTCGACGTGACGTGACATTGTGAGGCAGTAAGTCACGTCGACAAAGATCCTTTTGACTGGATGTTGTCTTCAGATTCCCATGATGCTGTTCTTCGGTTCAACGCCGCCCCCACCGAGGGCTATGAGAATGACGTGGGCAACAAAACCACTCTCCGAATCATCAACTCCCAGGTGAGCTCCACACTCGAGGTCCATCATACACTTCCTGTCCTCTTGGGAAGGGTGATTCAAATAACAACAGCTCCAGCTGTTCCAATAATAACCCGTCATTGTTCACGTTATTTAAATATTTAGCAATCTAACCGATTCATTCGTGTATGTGGCTATCGCCCTTTGATGTGACATTATATTTTCACTTAACATAAATTTACCATGTCGGCGTTCTGGTTTACTGCACCACCAGTCAGGAACATTGCTCTGGCAGGCATTCTATACTTCATGTAACTAGTATTTTTACAGATTTTATGCTGCTGTTTGTATTTTTGTTAACTAGGCACACTGTTCTCTTTTGACAGTACACAACCTCACTGCTGCCCACTTTGATCAGATTTCGGATAGATCACATCAAATAGCATCTGACACATACTCGGAACCAGCCAGCTCAGAATGCAGAGCTACTGCTTGATCTCTCTCCTCAGTCCTTTTTTAGCTGGCCATGTGCAACAGCCCGCCTGGAATTAAACAGTTGACCTTTTCCTGTTGCTCCACCGCTGTTGCATCTGAACAGCAGCATGGCTGACTGCCGTTAGGGGGTTCCCTGCCTCGGAATGGACACTTGCTGCTAAGTGGTCCAAACACAGACGATCACCTAGGCTAACTTCTGGTCACATCTAATCACTCAGATCATTCAAATTGACCCCTTGGGTCCTGGGACTATCACTACTCGTATGCAGGGAACATGCTGCACTGTCTAGGGTCATTTGTGTGCATGAGGCGGTGTCGGCCTGGTTCTCTTCGTGTCCGTTTGATATCTCTGGATGCAGCTCTGACCGTTCCGTTTCCAGTTCAGATAAGCGCCAGCCTCGAGGAGGGCAGAACGCTATCATCACCTTTTCATCCTTCCCATCCTAGATCCTGGCACGACCCAAGCATCACTTCAACACCAGCTCCCTGTACAAGGATGGGGCTCTGGTGGCCTGGGACCCTGCGCCATATTCTGCTGACCTAGCCAGGGTAGGTCTGGGTTTCTTCACTGCCCGTGGGGAAGCTTTTCCTTTCAATCCAGGGTGGCCCAGAACGCAGGGGTCTACCTTTTAAAATATGGATATTTTTAATTGATTTCTCAATGAGACCGAGACAGGATGTGACAAACACAATACGAGTGGGGAGGAGCAGTGCGCATCTTTTCTTTTTGTAGCAGGAAAATCCAAAGCAAAAGTACACAAGGACAAGGTCAATATTCAGAGTTGTGATGAGGCTGAGTAACATGGCCGGTATATACAAAAACCAAGCAAAGGTACAGGGAAGGTCAAAGATATTCGGTAGGTCAAAAACAGGCTACAAGGTCGAATCACAGAGCATGCTTGGAACAGAAGGCTTAGTACATGTTGTGACTAGTTGTGAAAACACAAATCATTAACTCACAAGGAACATGAGAAACGGAACAGAATAAATAGGGTGCTCTAACAAGTGTCGGGGGACAATCATCAAGCAAAAAGAACAACCAAACTGAACATAGAAAATGGAGAACCTCGAACGCAGACATAGAAAAACACTAGACTACCTCAGTAAAACTTGTCCAATAATTCCCAAAACAAACAAGAAAACAAAGCAGGAAAAATGTGTACGTGTGTGTGTGGGGGGGCGGCTATTTCAGCCTTCTGGAACTTTCCTACCCCACGCAGTACCCAGACACCCTCCTGATGCGGCTGGCGGAGGCATGGCTGTTGTTTACTCCCTGTGAGCTAGCTGGTGTCAGGGTTGGCTCAAGTCTTTGATTCATCTGGGTCATGCCATGGAGGGGGTACTTAGCTTCCACGACTGCCCACTGGGTTCTAATGAGGAGGAGAGAACAGATACTGCCTGACTGGCAGTCCCTCTGGGGGAAGGAAACTGAAGAACAGAGAGCCAGAGCCACGCTGGGGTGGGAAGAGTGTGTTTATATCTACTGGAGTGCGAGAGGGCTTTGTCTGGATGGGATGTGTACAAAACGTCATTCAGAGGAAGTGTGTGTCGTGTCAGACACACAAACACACACACACACACACATATTCAAGTCTAAACCAAAGAACACAGCCATACATACCCATTACATTCATACATGTTTATTGCAATACCACACACTGAGACACACCCGACAAGGACAAACCACTTATCCTTAGCGTTTAGATGATAACAAAGTTCATAACTCTGCATAGATGGTTGGAGGATGATGCATTGAAACTGGAATTCTTGTCGAAAACCTGCAGGATTCTTTAAAAGCCACATTGACAGAGGTACATTGTTTAAAGCATGACCTTTGCCATCCATCGTCGATGCAATCAACCATCCAACAGGTCCATTGGCTTCATATAATGACACGACATTTGTTAACACGAGATTGGAAGCGAAAGTAATTGAATGACCAGTCAAGAATAACAGGTTAATTAGTTTTGCACCCCACACAATCAAGTGTGTGCGTGTGCAAGTGCTCGTGCGATGGAGTGAGTGTGCACATGTATGGGGTCGAGCGTGTCTGTGTTTGTTGTATGTCTGTATCGCTGTGCGTGTTTACAAGGCTTTTTAAAAACATTTATCGTTAGCTCAAAAACGGTCAAAGCTCCCTTTGGTAGAAAGATAAACACTGGAAATACGTCCTCATGACAGTCCCATAAGCAGCTTTCTCTGTCTCCAAAGAGGGTCGAACCCTCATGTTCTTTTGAGGGCCTGATTGTAGAAAGGAAGGGAGCCTCCAGCCCCAGGGAGACCCCAGCCTGACACAGCTTGCTCTGACACAGCTTGCTCTGACACAGTCCCTCTCTGTGCCTTCCTGTCATCCCCGCAGTGGTTCCAGAGCCCCGACTATGACCTCTTCACCCCCTACGTTCAGCACCGACTCCTCCAGCCGGCTCAACCCTTCTACATCCTCCACCCCAAGTTCATCTGGCAACTATGGGACGTGATCCAGAGTAACACTCAGGAGAGCATCCAGCCGAACCCCCCCTCCAGCGGCTTCATAGGTGGGTAGCGACTCGTCGTCTCTGGGCCTTACGGAGGCTTTTCCAAGGCAGTATAAACCCTTGAACCCTTCTCACACGCTGTACAGTCAAAACACGCTGGAAATGCGAGTATATTTGAATGGTGGCTACATGTAAAGCACATATTAACCTGTCCTACTGTCTGAGGTTATTTGGATGTTTTGTTTGGGCTCCAGGAAGGACATGTAGTGGGGGGAGGGGGGCTCGGATGGCTGAGCGGTTAGGGAGTAGGGCTATTAATCAGAAGGTTGTTGGTTCGATTCCTGGTTGTGCCAAATGACGTGGTGTCCTAGTGCAAGGCACTTCACCCTACTTGCCTCTGGGATAATGTCCCTGTACTTACTGTAAATCGCTCTGGATAAGAGCGTCTGCTAAATGACTAAATGTAAATGTAGTATTACAAAAGCCAAATGACGTTGTAGTGTCACCATTTCTTATTGGCTTGTATTTTTCCCAAGATTCTAAATGGAAGTCACATGTCACTGGCCAGGCGTAAATTCTGCGATCAATTAAGATGAGGTTGATGCCACAAATATAACATTCAAGGGCTTGAATGTTAATGCCATTGCATCATTCCCAACTGGATTTCTAAAAGGTTGCATGGTCAAGTTCATTAATCGTTAATTCATTTACTAATTCCTCTCTCCTCATTTAAACATCTCCTCGGTTGTTTGGAGCCTGACCCCTAATTATTTTTTATAACAATAGGAAGAGCAGAGCATGAAATATTGACCGTCTCATCAGGAAGTAAAAAAGGCACAATGAACAATGGGTACATTTCTCAGAGAAACACACCAACAAGCATTCCATTACGCACAGTTGGACTTTTATTGAATTATTCATTTTTGTTGTTAGGTGTGCTGTGAAGTCACTGTACGTCTGGATCGTCAGAATGTTGACATAGTGTTGTGGCAGACCCCGTTGAACCGAGGGAAGAGATTCAGGGACATTTTTATTCTCACAATATACTAACTAACAAGGACCTCATCTGATTAGATGAATTGTGTGTGTGAGGACTAAATAGGAAGGACTGTGAATCTGCCAGAGTGGGTCTCTGAAAACAGCCGGAGTACCTTGAACAGAGGAACTTGAAGAGCTTGTTGTGTACACAGTCCTTCGGGCTTCACATGAATACTTAATATCTGTACTTCTGAATCTTAATTAGTTTGACTTCACTGTCATACGGGTTAGATTATTGCGTTCCCTCCCAAGATCCAGGTGCTTGTCATAAGTATTACATAATAAGCAATGAGGCTTTGGTAAGTTATTCAGTCTTATTAACATATTAATGTTACGAAGCATCTTATAAGAGCATTATTATCTATTAACTAAACCTTATCTCATCTAACAATTAACACTGACCATAACCTTTAGCTCTAACCTTTACTAATATTATTAACACTTTTATAGTCTTATTAACAAATATTAACATTGATAAGGATCTTATTAAGACCTTATTTCCCATAAACGAACACTATTTACAAGCACCCGGATCTAAAATGTTCCCCTCGTCTTTTGGATCATAAATATCTCATCTTCTGTGTACAACCTTTTACAACCCAGTATATCACCATAAGTTTGGTTCTAGCTCTGTCCTGGCTCACTCAGGTCGATTAGTCTCCTTGCATTATTTACGAGTGCTCTTGTGCCCTCATCCACACGGATGAGGGAAGCGTGCTCCTGTGCCCTCTACCACACGGACGAGGGAAGCTTTGGCCTGGTGTCAGAGACCAAGCTCACGCCTATTTCACAAACACCAATCATCCACTATCATCAACGTACATAGAGGACATTGAGTACAAAAAAGAAATTATACCCTATATAAGAATTCACTCCATGTATGTTTTTTTTATGATGACAACACTGTTAAGTGTCTGAACAGAAAACCATTTGACTTTGACGTAAAGAAGACAGCTGTCAGTGCAATTTTGGCAATGCTGAGAACTCAAGAAATGTGAAAAGCAAAAAGCAGATTTTTGTTCAGGGACCATCTCACTGCATAGTATCACTGCAAGAATAAACACAGAGAGACTATATTTACACTCCTACTAAATGAGCGGACGACTGACAAAAAACTGGGAAGGGATTGCGTGTTAACAGTTCTCGGTTGACTTCTTAAAACGTTTTGTCCGTGACACTTGGCAACACACAGGAGAGGAGACACCACCACATGGCTGACCAGTGTGAAAAGTTCTTGGGTGACACCGTGCTGTAGACTTTTTGGGAACACTGTCCATTACGTACATCACACAAGTCCCTGGATGAAGATGACACTTTAAGGCAGATCCCCACATGAAATACTAGATGAGTCGGTGGACACTTTGACACGTTGTTTTGAGGTTTTTCAATGACACTGTCTGACAGCTCGTGGCCATCTTGGAAACAAAGGGAGGACAGGATGACTGCGCCGGTGTTGTTGTTGCTTTCTTTTACAAACTCGCTTCTCCCGGGTCGTTCCTTGCTGAGGTGATGGGACTGGTGCATTCTGGGATGTTGGTGCTCAGCTCGTTGTGGTTGGCGCAGGGGGAGATCTGCACTGCCGCTGCCACCGTGTTGCTGTACGCGCGGCGGTTCAGCTGGATGACTGTGGTCTTGGAGGGCATGGATGACTGGCCATTCTCTGTAGCCTGGGCCTTACAGTGGAACAGGATCAAAAAGCACCTGTAAAACTGGGCAGAGAAACAGAGAGGGAGGGGAGGGGAGGGGAGGGGAGGGGAGGGGAGGGGAGGGGAGGGGAGGGGAGGGGAGGGGAGGGGAGGGGAGGGGAGGGGAGGGGAGGGGAGGGGGGAGATCCAATGTTTGTTAGCAATTTTCCACCCAATGTGGGTCCAGCGAGATAGAAAATGTAGACGCTGTATGCGTGTCCATGGGTGGCTAATATTGATTGACAGATTCATTAATGTGTTCCCTGATGCAACTTTGAGATCCATCGCGCTCACCCACAGATGACTACACGTTCAAGCAATGACAAACACCCGTTCCGCTGGAACAATTCAAAGAGAGCTTTTTCAAATCGACCCCCCTTCATTTGACTGCGACATTTCATCCGAAAACCTCGCCCATGCCTGGGAGCCGGGGTAAAGAGCGACGAGAGCCTGTGAATGGTGTTCCACTCGATGGTAAACAATGACATGGTGTAGTAGAAGCCACAGGGCATGCTGATTAACTATTTCCAATGTACACACGAGAGGCAGAATCTCTACCAGAGCAGGAAATGAACACATAAATAAACATGACAAAGGTTGAGGTAAACCAGAGTTATGACACCGTATTAATGTGTATTAGGAGGTTCTTGATCATAAATTGGTAGGCTTCTGTGGCTAGACAGGTCAGTAAGAGGGCGTCCCGTCCCCCATCATCTGTGTAAGGGCAACACTTGCTGTATGAGCATGCAGTTCGTACTGAAAAGAATGATTTGTGAAGCCATGTTTTAGCCCGCCAGATAAGCATTATCCTGCAGGTACAGCAATATTGGAGAGATTATGTTTGCACGGGATCAGGCTCCCCAACTTGTGAGATGGCAGATGGTGTGCAATGATATGAGGCAACACAGCGGTGGATTGCTTTGTACACAGCAACATTTTGGTTGGCCCCACCAAATCTCACTCCAAGGTTTTTTGAAAAGTTGGCAGCCCTGTATTATGCATCTAAAGTCAATACAATCTCCTGAAAATCAGTTCAAGTCTAGGGTAGTGTACATAATCAAGGGTCCCCCTCCCCAGCCAGCTGTTAAGAGAAGATCTCATGAACTCGACGACTGTCATTGCGTTTCATATGCCGTATGAAAACCTTTTGGTTTGCCGTTTCAGGTACAATCCTGATGATGGCGCTGTGTCAGGAGGTCCACGTGTATGAATACATCCCTTCGCTCCGGCAGACGGACCTGTGCCACTACTACGAGCGCTACTACGACGCCGCCTGCACTCTGGGGGCGTACCATCCCCTGCTCTACGAGAAGGTGCTGGTCCACAAGATGAACGTGGCTCCTGAAGAGGACCTGAAGAAGAAAGGCAGGGTCACTGTGCCTGGCTTCAGCACCGTGGACTGTGGGCCGTGAACTCTTCCCATCGTTCTTTTGGAACTCGGACCCCCTGGGTTTCTGTGTAAATGAAGATGACGGTGCTCAAAGTATGAACCTGAGCTAACGGACGGGCGGAGACACGGTGAGTTTGAGCGTCTTTCGCTCCGAGCCTTAGGACCATGCTCCATTCGTTCTTGGGAGTGTCTTTGTCGGCAGCTGTTGGCCGCAAGGGCGGGCGACTTCAGCCAGGGACTGTTGAAGGGATCAAAAGCTGTGGACTTGACTTTCAAAGAGGTCGACAAGGAGAGAAAGTGTTTCGAATTATTCAGCCCTGAAGTAACGCCTGGTTGCTGGCAGGAAAAAAGCAAAACGAAACCGTTAGGCTAGCTGTAGCAAACACTGTTAATGGAGGTGTGTTCAAGGCATGAGGGTGTTGTGTTGCGGTGTGTGTTCGATTTAGTCCCATAAGGGGTCTTCTCATTAACACAGAACTCTAGAGCTGGTCTGCACTTTCCTTTTTGAATCATTTAGGTATTTTCCATCAACCCTTTGTTTTCCTATGATGTCTAGGCCTAGACTAGTTAGCTACACTGTAGCTCATGAAATGCCAATAAAATATCAAACACATTTACAGGTAGCTGGCTAGCTAGCCAAGCATCTAGCAAGATCCACAACTGGATAGAGAATCTGGCTGGCAATGCTAGGTATCTGGCCTGTGTTGTTTTAGAGCTGCTCTAAATAAATGTGTTACGACCTTTCTGTCGAAGGATAACACAATTCCAGTCTGTCAACTGTGTGAGTGCGTTGCAATACAAATACTTTGAAATAGAACAAATTGATTGTACATTAGTTGTAGACATTATCGGAGAATAATCCCTTGATGCAAAAACTCGGTAATCTGCAAATTGGCCCTGCTTTGAATAACTCAGTCGTTCCAACAATCACATTTATTTGAAGGACGTGTAATCGATGCATGTTTGTTTTAAAGCTAAGATTGTCGTTCATTCATTGTTGTGGAATAGGGTTAGTCAGAAAAGAATGGAATGTTTTGTATGTATTTTCCTGAAATTGATGGTGATTGATGTGAATTCACTGTGTTTGAAAAATGCGTTCTAGAAACCTAAAGGAAAGGGGAATGTGAATGTATATCTTTCACTGTCGATTCCTGTTTTACCTTACTTTGAACCTATGGCGCCAAATCAAGAAATTACAAATAGGCCACAAATCATGCACGCCTTTACTCATCATTTCAACACATTTGTACACTCCGAGTTCAATATTATTAAGTATAATCAAACGCAAAAGTAGAATGAAGAAGAATAGTCAAAAACTTTTTAAAAACAAGTACCTTTTTGATTGGAACCAAGCAAGAGCAATATTAGAACTTTGTCTGTAACTGTGATATTCTTGTTGTGGTACGAGGGAAAACCTGTGTGGTCATATGAGGGAGAACTGTTTTGTGTAGAAGTTTGTGTACTTAATGTACAAAGACCTAACACATTTTTAGGAAATCCTTACTGTGGGTATGCGAATAGTAATTGTATTTACTTGATTTTTAATGCCGCAAGAATGTGTTCTACCCCGATGTTTTTAATGAGCTCAGAAGCAGGAAACTCGGAGAGCACAGATGATAACTGTAATCTGGGTCACTAGAACATCATTCAGGAAAGACGGAAAGGTATTGGACAGTAAGAGCAGTTTCTCACTGTCATGGTGTGGTCTGTCAGGTGGTGAAGGGGATTTACCCTGTCGTTTACAGATATACTACAGAACACATGGCCTTTAGCAACCAACAGATCCATTTGACTGCTGTTCATTTCCCTGGCCTTGACACAATGGTACAGATACACTGTGTAAATAGAAGGTGCATTTGGTTGGTTTTGGATTATGGAAATCTGGTAAAACTGTAATGCAACGCAGCTATTCATACTTGCTGGGTACTCTAATGAAATGTATTGCCTTTAGCAATTATAATAGACTTGAAATTGTGCCAAATACTTTCTCTGTGAGGTTACTGCTGTACTGCTGCTGCTAATGGTGTCTTGGGAACACACTACTAAACATGGTAAGGTGGGCAAAGCAGCCGTTTTGAAATGTTTGAGCAAAGTGACAGAGCCATATCATTAGGAGTCATTTAATAGTGGTATTATAAAAAGGAAAGTAGAAAGGGCAGCGACTGAAATGTCGTTTTGACCTGGTGGTTGTATGATCCAATGTGTACAGCATAATATATATATATACCTTAAATATTATTGGCTGGTCTTGACAAAAACCTAACAGTGCAGTATTCTCATTTGTACAGTGTTTTTCTGTTTTACTGCTCATTTTGTATAGATCAGTTTGCACTGAACATGATTTGATAGTAAGATTTGTACTTTTCCCATCGTTTTCTACTAACACTGTTACGAATAAAGACGTTATACAGCAGTGTTCTTTGTCTCTCGCCTACAATCTTTCACCATACCATGTCAACACTACACCACATCTCCCAGAATTCCGGAGGCGGGTCAGATATCCACGTACCTGTTTGTTCATGAGGATGTAGATGAGGGGGTTGATGACGGTACTGCTCTTGGCCAGGATGGATGGTACCACACTGGCAACGGGGGTGATAATGCCTGGACGGCCAAACGTGGCCATCATGGCCACCACCCCATAAGGCATCCAGCAGAGAAGGTAGAACACCACGGTGGTGATCACCATGACGAGGATGTGGTACTCTCTGCGCCGGGCCGCCGACTTCCGGAACCTTCCGACCTTAAGCAGGAGAGCAAGTGTTAACTTCTGACAGAGTCCTTGACTTTCTCCTGACCCAGTCACTAAAGTGATCTAGTCACAGACCACACCCTCGATTAATTGCCATTAACGTGTTCCATTCTTTTTTTTAAAGACTGAGGGAAGGACTGAGGATTTAGGGCTTCCATTTCCTCTCTCTCTCTCTCTCTCTCTCTCTCTCTCTCTCTCTCTCTCTCTCTCTCTCTCTCTCTCTCTCTCTCTCTCTCTCTCTCTCTCTCTCTCTCTCTCTCTCTCTCGCTCTCTCCACCGTCACTGTACAAAATCATAAAGGCAGGAATGCCCCTAACAAATAATCTTAAAAGAACATTTCCTGTGGCTTGCTATAGGTTCTGGAAAAGCTTCTCAACATGGCCATCCTCTTCCACCCTCTCCTTCCATGGGGCAGTTCCTCATGACTGAAGGGAGGAAACCATGGTTTCCAGTACACTGCGTCCACCTGTCCTGTCTTGTTAGATCAGTGGTTACCGCCACAGGAGAGACGGGGAGGAGGTATTCAAAGACGGCCCAGCTGAAGTCATGCAATACTTGCAAGACCTGACACCTAGGTTGCGTGCTACACATCTAGGCCTTATACAAGAAGAGTTTCTGAGCACCCATCTCATTAGGAGCTTCACAGAACCCCCAGAACCTTCCTGGGAGCTGGTTAGTACGCAGTGAGGAATTTAGTCATGAGGTAATGGGATAAGGCCAATTTTTACTTGTTGCCAAATTAGAAAGGGGAGCAAAGTGTCAAGTCAGTAGGGATGATGTTTTTTGGAGAACAGTACAAAGAACAGTGCTCTCTCTGATCTAACTCCTCTAATATTGGGCTGCTTGGACAGAAAAAGGTAGGTTTACAGCCTAAACAACGACTCTCCCTAACTGCCTTCGCACACGTACACACACAGTGTGTTTGTGCCGCTTATCAGTCCATTCAAAGGAGGCGCAAAACTCTGACCCACTTCTGCTAATCTGGGCAACCGACCAAGTTAAATAACCTCTTTATCTTTCTGACACGTCTGCTTTCCATCTTGTGCACTCAAAACATCCACCATTGCATTTCCATATTCATTTTTCAGCAGTGACCCTGAGTCTCTTCGGTCCACCACGATGGGCTTGTTCGGAATGCCTCACGTTATCCTTCCGTCGTAAACAGTCAACTAAAAGTACACTGTCCGCAATAATCTGCCCTGCAGACCACTGGGCCCCCTGGAGATCCAGTGTATATGGGGTTGGTGTCGGCACAGATGATATGTTTCTGTGCCGTCAAAGGCTGCCTGACCTGCTTGACGGCGTAGAGTAGCCTCCCGTAGCAGTACACCATGACCAGGACGGGCAGGCCCAGGCAGAAGATGAACAGACAGATGATGTAGGAGTGGGACTGGGGACTCTGCTCTGTCCACGTGACTGAGCAGCTCGTCCCTGCTCCCTCCAGTCCATAACTACTCCAACCCAACAGGGGGGGCACTGTCCAGAAGAGGGAGTAGAGCCAGGCTCCGGCTACGGCCAGCAGAGGCTTCCGGTAGTCCGGCGCCTGCTTGTTGTACACGGTCAGCGTGCTGTAGCGATCGTAGGAGAGCACGGCTAAGGAGACGAGCGACACGATGCCTGGCACACAGAAGGAAGAGGAGAGGAGGAGAGAGAGGGAGGGACATGTGATCGTGTGTTTAGAGTCACCAGACTGGATGGTTTTAGTAAGCGACACAGTGACACCTGTTGCATGCATGCCATTCCTTGTTTGTACTGGTCAAGGTTAACAGGTACAGCAGTTCAGGGTGTTCACAGTCACCGTAATAGGTAGTCCAGGGTGTTGGTAGTCACACTAACAGGTAGTTGTGTTTTTATTTGTCGTTTTTTTCAGAACATTTACTATAAACTATCACTAATATCACTGAAAACAATTCTTGACAACAGGATTTCTTTATCCCGCAAAAAAGTGCATACAGTAATAGTAATTAATTGCAGTGTAGCAGTCAAAATCTCTTAACATTCTACAGCGCAACAGCAACAACAGATCCTGGAGGTAGATATGAATATCACAGAGAGGGGTGACTCAAACACAAAACACCAGCTCATCAAAGCTTTAAGCCTTGACAGAGAAACCTAACACCCAATAAATAGCATCAGTTTCGCCAACAAATGATTTCCGCCATTGAGTCAGCAGTTTAAAACCCAGTCCTCTGGATGCATAAGAGGGTAGGTTTCAGTTTGGATACAAACTCTCTGAGGCAGTCTTCACTCCTCGGTGGTCCGTGGGAACAGGCCGATGTAAGCAATCTTGGCCGATTCGTTCTGGGAATTGTAATAATCTAAAACGTATGGTCTTGATATGGCCATGTACTGTACTCTACGTACGTCTCTGAACGCAAAATCGAATTACTTATTTTGGGGGAAATTGTCTTTCAAGCGTACGTCTTCTAAAATGGACTTTAAACGTCTCTGGATGAAATCATGACAGCCTTGGAGACTTAACATCAAATCTGACACGATAGCCCAAACAACCTGGCTGATGAATAGGAGTTTCATCCACCACCTTAACCCAACACAGGCCGATAACTTGGAATGTTACTGTTGTTATTGGAAACTGAATTTCATCTGAAGCCTCAGGGATGCAGTTATTTACATGACTTTCACTGCCACATCGTTTGTAAAGAGCGATAGTGTTAACAGATCTGATCCAAGCTGAAGTTACCACTATGGAGTTTATGGTACATTAGCCAAAAGATTTGGGGAGCTAAATCTGTTTACTTAGTTATGACACATACTGTACATGTTTTTATTGTACCTACTCAATCACTGAAAAATTAAACAGAAAATGTTTGGGGCAGCATATTGCACACACAAAAAAATCAAGCACACAGTTGAATTGTCTTTTAAGTACCACGTACTTCCTTCTGAACATCCAAAAGTTTTTCCTTTCAAAATGAATTATCCTATAACATTACCTTAATAATATAGTTTCAATAGGCTTGTGCCATGGAGCATAACTTTAATCCAAGACTAAACCATGAGGGCTGTGTTTTTTCAATTGGAAGGCTTTGATTAAATCCAACCGTCTTGTCTCACTTTTCCTTCAGACACGAAACAGAATATGTTTCTGGGAGACGCTTCAAATCAGCCGAGCGTGTAAGAAATAATTAGGTTTTAAGGTACAGTATCACTGCAGGCACACATCACAGTGGAATAGTGCATGATGGGTGATTTTACTTTGAAGATGATGTCTAATCACCCATCACACCTTCACATCTAATTCATATTTGCTGTATGTAGGAGTGAGCTTCAAAGTACAGTTAAATAAGTCATGATGCTAAGTATTACTGGGATGTTGCAATTAGATTTTTTTTAATTCAAACTTTCGTCAAATATAGAATGCTTTCACATATACAGTGTAGTAACAGAACAGCATTAGTCTGGTCTTGTTATTGTCACTTGCAAACCTGTAAAAAATGTACACATGGTGCACAAGAAGCAAGAAACACAGTGCTGTATGATATATTATATATCTAACTTAGGGGCATGTAAACGGCCAAGTTCCAACACATTCCTGCTCCACGCTAGTCTATGACACAAAACACACACACACACACACACAAAAGCACACAAGTTCACATTGAAGGCACAAATTTGGCTCACGCTACATAAATCTAATTGAAATGTGCACACACACAATCAAGACACAGACACCCTTCACCTGAATGGGTGCTTTTCATTTTTCCTTCCCCAGAGGGATATTCACAGCCAAGTCGAACATCTGGGCATTCGCTTCTAGACGTGCTGAATACAAATAAACAAGGCTGAAGTACTGGCAGCTGTGTCCAAGACGTCGTTTCATTACGCTCAAGAGGCATGCAGCATCCAAGCCTCTTAATTACATCTGGCCATGGCTGAGGCTGGAGGGGAGACTAGAGAGGCCACACCACACCTCATCCTCCCCCACCTCCACCACCACCACCACCACTACCACCACCACCACTACCACCACCACCCCCACCACCCTCACTACCACCACCACCACCCCCACCACCACTACCACCACCACCACCACCACCCCCACCACCCTCACTACCACCACCACCACCCCCACCCCCACTACCACCACCACCACCCCACCACCCTCACTACCACCACCACCACCACCACCACCACCCTCACTACCACCACCCCCACCACCCCCACCACTACACTTTCTTTGGATATCACCGGAGATCTCTTCCCATGGAGAATGGGAAGGTGACGTCTTTAATGAGCACAGTTCACCTTCTCAAAGCTTCCAGTCAACCAACAGAGTTTCTCGCCCCTTTTCAGCTCCTTGGCCTTCGCACGTGACGTTACAAGAGAGCGCACACCGACGAATCTCAAAGGAACATGTGACCTCTTTGTCTTTAATCTTGGTGGGAAAGTGGGAGTACATGAAGCCAACTGGAGCTGTAAAGTGGGTGGTGGACAGGCACTATTTCCTATTATCCAAAGAGAACACAGCACCACGGACGGAGGACTTAAAGGAACATTGTTTAAGTCTTAACGGCAAACGTTCAACGCGGTTCGAATCTCGGTGAGCTTGTAATGTTCCGCCAACGAAATGTTCAAGATATTCTCTGTCACATCTCGTACTGACGCATATGAATGAGCAAGCCCCAATCTAAATTGTGCGATAGTTCCAAGACTTCCAGTGCTATTAAAGAATCCACCGTTTTCCTTCATGTCTCCATTTGCATGGTTGTGTGTGTGTGTGTGGGGGGGGGGGGGGGGGGTGATGGGCATGGAGTGCTGACTGGATGATGCCTGCAGTGAAATCAGGAATGCACATTGAATCAACAAGGTACTGCATGCCATATGGCCCTCTGTGATGACTTCTTATTAAATATGGATCAATTAATTGACAGGCAATTCAAACGTTTTCCTTCACTGACATTTCTCAAAGCATTATATAAAAAAATATGTTAATATCATAGTTGACCAAATAAGGTGCCAGAAGTGTTAACATTAACCATAAATCAAATCAACTGGGTCTGAAATGAAATTGCTTTCCTGACTCACTGGGTCATGCATGTTTCTAGAGGTATTTCTCGTCGACATTTCAACGTGAGTCATTTTGCACTTTACCGTGTTCTTGTACCAGGCTGGTTGACATGCTGACAATGGAATAAAGAGTGACTTCTGTGCCCCAAAAGGTCTTAACAACAATATGTTTCCTAAGAAGGAGAACTTCACGTCACAACGTCCGTTTCCTGCATGGACACTCGGGTATTTAGAAACCCATGAAAATGTGGCGTTCCGGAATTGAAACCAATGCCAAGCTTACAGTAAGCGATCCAATTTGTGGTGCAGCTAGAGTAAGGGGTTGGGTTAAGCATAACTAAGTTTGTTATCTCCTAATCGGTACGTGGCACCAGCCTTCCCGAGTGTTTCGAAATCGAGAACAACTGGAATCCTTAGGTTCCTCACTCCCATTCACACCAGGCAAAATATCAAGGGCGATAGCCAGTATTTTGACTGGACCTGTTAATTGGCTCTCACATAGCTGTGAATATGACAGGAGAAATACCTTTTTTGCATGTAGCACCAGGCCCTAGTAACTAAGCCAACCACTGGGAAATCATAGCAAACAAAGATAAGATAACTAACGTAAAGAGCAGCACAGACTTGCCATTTCATTATCCACATCTCCGGAGACTCCAAAGACAAGAAATACAAGAACTGCTCTCTGACCCTCTCTCTCCTTCAGTGTTCACCAGAGTCTGCTGATGAACCCCAGCTACCACCCTTCATGACTGTAATCTAATATTGTCAACACGACCAAAGGTCATCGAGGCTCAATTAATCGAATCACACTGAACTGGATAAGTCTTGACTGGTGATGATCCCGCAGCGTGTGAATGCAAATAAAGACTATTCTAAGAGCAAGAGAAGAACTACCTGTGGTTTGTGAGATGACAAATGACAGGTAAGACTGCCCTCCCCCCCCCCCCCCCCCCCCCAGGAGAACTTTCTCACTCTCTGGGGAGTCGATTTATTTGCATCAACTAAATCCCGTTCATATTACTACACAAAGTGTCCTTGTGCAGATACCACTGGAAATCTGGAAATGTGTAATTGAAAAGTCAAATAAATCTATACGCTGTTGGACGCATCACTGCTATATTGCTACCACAA
Organism: Hypomesus transpacificus; assembly: GCF_021917145.1. Lineage (NCBI taxonomy): Eukaryota > Metazoa > Chordata > Actinopteri > Osmeriformes > Osmeridae > Hypomesus > Hypomesus transpacificus. Next base: position 6,598,000 of record NC_061071.1, on the reverse strand, counting down.
GTATGTACGGTAAATGATGTTTGATGAGTTTTGTAAAGCATTTCCCCCCCCGATTAACATTTAGATGCTGTGTGACATTAAGTCTACATTTCTATCTGCGGTGAGAAGCAGGGAAAAGCCTCCAGGTGTTGCTCGAGATTGCTTGAGTTTAAAAAGAAAATGTTGGCACGAGCAGATTTGCCAGAGGCCCTTTGCACCCTGCCCAGGAGAAAGAATATCCAGGTATAAAAGCAATCTTTCACCATCAGTCCAACTGCCAGTAAAAAGAGGCAGTGGGGGAATTTGCAAATGAACTGGTTCTGAGCAGACATGGAGCACAGCGAGAGCATGCAAGCCTGTCATCTGAGATAGGGGATTTATTGAATCTGCTCCACGACGATGCCCAGTTACATTTACTTGACTCATTCAGTGGCCAGAACACAATTAGACTGTCCATGGAGGGCTGGAGGAAGCTGAGGGGACCACAGCAGGGGGGGGAGTGACTGGCTGGACATGCTTGGGGGGGGACCTGTCAGAGCAGATTCACCCCAGCAATTAAATCATGTTGACTGTGAGCTGGACTGAAGCGGTACTCCCTCTAGAGAGTGGCCGCTGCAGTCCACCTGCTTGTCTTCAGAGAGCCTAATAGAATGGGACGGACACTCTGTCAATATTTGTGTTTATGGGAGGAATCACAATAACATCCCATATTACCTTAATTTCCCAGTTTTACTAGTGTCTCATCAACCCCTGGGGCTTTTCTTGGAGAGTTATTCAAAAACCTCATCATTTAAATCAATAAATAATCAGATTCACCAGAACACCAATTCCATTTATTCATGAGGATGATGCTGATATGATGGTTTCCTGTCGAATAATATGAAACAATGAACACATATTAACTACCCTCACATATAAAGCACAAATGGAATAAAACATAACTTGTTTACATATCTAAGAATCTAATTTCTTCTACAATGTATCTCTTATTATCAAATTAGAGAGAGAGAGAGAGAGAGAGAGAGAGAGAGAGAGAGAGAGAGAGAGAGAGAGAGAGAGAGAGAGAGGTGGGGGGAGAGAGTGGGAGAGAGAGAGATGAACCCTGTTCATACCGTAACATGTATCTGGTACATTTACAAAAGGATGATCTGGTAACTGGCTCTTCTCATGGGATTTCACAGGGGCCTAAATGAAGACATCTGACAGGGGATAGTCATTTGCAGAGGAATGTGTGGTTCAGAAGCATACCATCACCTTCCCCGTCCCTAAGGACATGAGCCTTGGCAAGCGGAACCATGTGAAACGCACACAAACACAGACACAAAGACGTTCAACACTAATAAGATAATCTTGTGTGATTTTTCGTGGTCAGGGAAAGTGCACTATAAAAGCAACCGGATGCCACTTTATATTTGTTGACCTTTGAGGTGACATACAAGGATCTGAAAGGATTCACATATCAGCGACAGGTACAATTCATTTAGTAGTAATAGTAGTAATAGTAGTTTGCTAGAATAATAGTAGTAGTCTGTATGTATTGAACCCCAAGAGGAAATAATGAAAAGGTTCATAGTACAAGCTAAACTGTGCTTGTTTCATTTTGAACCAGTTGCCCCATGTTGCAGTACATTAATTAATGCTTTACTTCTCCATCAGTTATGCAATCTCATCGCCCACCCCTTTCCCTCAGAGTTCTTCCTCCCCAGCCAGTCTCCCTCAAGCAGGACAGCATGTTCTAATCTTCAAAGCTGTTTAATGATATTTATCGGCACACTTGAGATTATTCGTCAGACAAGCAGAGATTTTGCCCTCGCTGTACGCTCCAAAGGGCACTAGGGAAAAGCTCCGTTTTACGCACAGAGCCCAGGTCGGTTCTTTGTACGGGTGGAACCTCTTCCAGACAGGAGATCAGTTCAAGTGTCTGCATTTCAGAAGTGTTTGGGCACTGGCCCTGGCTCTTTGGGGTAGGTAAGGAGGAACAGCACCCACACGGAGCAGCTGGAAACCGTTACAGCTGGGTCTGCCAAGGGCACCGTGACTTTGCACAGCATCCCAGTCGCTGCTCGAGCTAGCTTCAAATGCCTGGGACACCAGTTAATTATTCAACAGCTGGGGAATAAAATGCCTACATTATTCACTATCTGCAACTACGCAAGGTGTGTTCACTTTACTGTTGATCACGCTCATACATGGCAACGTCCTCCAATGTTAATACCAGGGATTGAATAGTGTGTGTTTTGGGGGGGGGGGGGGTGAATAAGTTTGCCGACTCCCCAAGTCCAGCTGACCTACCGATGGGTTAAACCCAGCTCAGAGAAAGCAAGATTTCATTACGTGGGGTGTGTGTAGAGTAGAGGGAGAAAATTCGATGCTCTTCACACAATGTTTTGCTCCATTACGGTCACCTTGATGGACTAGTTATTAGAGCTGAATGAAAGATTGGGCTTTCTTACCAGGGCTGGAAACCCAGTGGTACTGAAGCCAGGGAAATTAAACGTGTTTGTCCTGTGTGGATCATAATATTAATTGTTGTAAGAATTGCTTTTCCCATGATGTTTTGTGATCTTTTAAAAACTTTGACAGCTACGCCTGTGACCATATCCCAGTTAGAGTTATGGCGCTTAATTTCTTCTTTGTTTATGTTCAAAAACATTTTTTATTCATCTCCAAGGGGCAGTTAATTGGGTCAGTGCAAGTGTAATCAATAGAGAACAGTATTTCTATTGTTAAAGACTGTCATATAAAGCAACAAAGAGGGCTCTGTTTCTGTGATGTTGAGAATGAAATCAATTTCCCTGATAACAGACTAAAAACCTAAGACCCCAGCTTGTGTCAGGTGCATTTACTTAATGACTCACAAACTTGACTTTTGCAGTACCAGCTGAAAGTAATATCATAACACCGGAAAAAGATATTGTACACCCATTTGACAGACTGTACTGTGTCATCTCATGCAAAAGTATTGTTGCCACCAAGAGGCCAAGTGAAAGCTAACCATTTGATTAACCATTAATTGTTGAATGATTTGAACCTTATGCAAAGCTGTCCATTGTTTGATTTCCTACATTTAATTCAAAATGGTTTTAAATGTGTTATTTGGACTCTTGATGCCCACACTTACACAGGGGATGACACAATATATAGTCTGGCAAATTGGAGCCAAACAAACTAAACATGTTTTTTCTGTGTTATGACATGATAAAGTCTATCTTGCAACGGTCATGTGAGTGCCTTTTCAGCTAACAGCATATCACCCATTCTCCATATCGGTGCTCTTATCCCCAAAATGACATAATGTTCTTATCAATTACAAACACCCGTGTGACATCATGGATGATGTCACCAGGGGCGTAGCCAGAGTCATATTTTGGGGTAGGCCTAGAAAAATATGGATAGGCTTCTTTTCAGGGTTTTTTTCTTATTTACTTTGCGATGTGCACCCGGTGCATCATTTTTCAGAGATATTTTCGTTTTTTGGGTATGCCTTAGAACAAATTGGGTAGACCTGTACCTAACCAGACCTGTGGCTACCCAGGCCTACCCGTGGCTACGACCCTGGATGTCACTGATACAAACCTGTAGGGTCTAGGTCCAGAAAGGAGGAGGAATTCAGAGGAATTCGACCAAACCCTTTTGCTTGATGGTGCTGTTAGTTAGGATTTATTTCAGCAGGCTCATTTGGTTTGTTGGTGTCAATATGAAGGAACTTCCTCAAATACTTTTTTTTTTGTCTTCTCTGTCATACATGTCTGGCTTTCAACAGGAAAGTCCTCACCAAATCATAGCCAAGCTTCCAATATCCCCTCACAAAAACCCCTCTCATTGGTGCATCAACACCTGCCTCAACCTCATTCGTTTATAAAGGAATCTAACAATGCAGTGGTGGACATGTGTACATTTTGAAGTATATTTGTTTTTATACTTGCTAAATTCTAGAGATGCCATGCTGATATGCCAGCACACACACACACGCGCGCGCGCGCACACACAGACACAGTGGCCTCAGTTCATTATGCAGTTTACTGTATGCGGGGCATTCATTTCACAAGTTCCATTTTTATGCTCTGGACGTGTTAAAATGTCGAAACAACCCACATGTACAGTATGGTACCCTACTGTATTTAAAATAAACTTACCGAAGCAAGAGTTGACGAAACCGTACCACATACAGCCGTGCCTCCCGTACAACCAGCGTGCCTGAATACTGGATGCAAAGCTGAGAGTGGTGCCGCAGACGCACACGAGCATGTCACTCACGCTAATATTGAGAAGCAGCATGTTAACAGGGGTCCGCAAAGTTTTGAACTTGCAAAACAGGATCAATACTATCAGGTTATTAAGGAAACCAAATATCATTATAGATCCTAGAAACACTGAGACCACGGTGTGCCCTGTTCGAGACAGTCTCTCTGCTGGGGTGTCATTCCATTCTTGGTCCAGAAACGACAGCGGTTCCTCGCTGCTTGAGTTTGAACTAAAGTTTATATTAGCCACCTCGGAAAACATCGTATGCAGTGGTCATGAGCTCATTGAGGCTTTACTACTTGTCCAGCACATAGTCCGATAAATACATCTATATTAAGCATAGCCTCATCTTTCATCCTCAAAAATGCGGCGCGTAAAGCAGTGGGATGAAATAAAAGAAAGTTTGATTTAGTCTCTTTGTCGGACGCTTCCTTCCCTTTACAAGAAGATACTGAATTGCACTGAAGCTCGGAATCAATAGTTGCAAAACAAAAATCAGTTATATCTTTGTTGGTGGGTGTCCTCTGATACAGAAGCAACCTTTTCACGGACGTATGTTAAGCAACTGACAAGGTTCTGTAGTTCTTTGCAGTTACAGCAACAAGAAAACAACTGGTAAACAAAGTAGTTTCTAACCTCCTCAGACTTAACCTTATGCAAACCGCGCTGGAGTTTAATATTGGTCTGTTAACAACTTATAATAAAACAACATTTCGTAATATATATCTCCACTTAAAGATAATATGATCTTTATAAAACAAATAAATTCACAATTACATTCAGAGTCAGCAATAGGTTAACGAAGAAAGAACAAAACGTGCGTAAACTGTTTGTTAATAAAAAAAATACTACTGCCGTTTTTGTTTTTGTAATTCCGAAAGCTTTCGTAATAATATGATAGTTGAGAATAATCCATATGAAGAAGCCTTCTTGCAGCTCCATGCATAGTCCTCGAAATGCCTTGACTTTACGCGCGTCCTTGGATCACCATCCTTTAGTGGCACCATTGGGGGTGCGTTTATCAACCTGGAGGGCGACTGAGACGTAAGGAGATGACGCAATATTACTTGTCCGCCTAAAGAAAAAAAACTGGCCTCATTGTGAGATAAGATTAGTCATCCATTGCGTGACAGCGTGCAATATCTGAAATGTATCACACTAACAAGTAGCAATAGCCTGTAGAACATTTGGTAACTCGTGGTCAAACAAGAGAACGATGAGTAATCAGGTAGTTGAAAATCCATTTTACTGAGTTCATGGAAGAACCCATGAAGTACTGACTGCATTTCCAAATTATATTTAAATGTCAGGCTAAAGCATGCTCTGGAACGAGAAGAGACGTGAGAAAGTTCACACATGGTGGTCATCAATGAAAGATATGTCTAGAAGCACAGATATGGTTTGGGAGATGGTGATCAATAGCCTACTGCAACATACCACCCTAGAAAATAGCTGTGTGGATAAACAGCTTGAGGGGAGTATCAAGATATAACTTCATTCACATAAATGGACAAGCAGCTAGTTAATTATGACATCAACAACTAATAATGAACACATCCCTTGTATGGTTGTTACTTTCTAAAATAGTGGCAAAAAATGTGAACCGTCCAATCCCTGTATGCACAAAGCTTTAAGGTGAGTGTAGTGACGAACCAAAGATGAAGTCTATTTTCCCTGCTCTGCCTCATGGCAATGTTTTGTCTGGGATACTCTTTATGGTCTGCAGTCAAAGTTTCTATTCAAGGAGACGTGGTGAGATGTCTGTTGTGTCCTTGTGTCTGGGCATCTGAAGGAACCAGATCCTGTTATCCATGGATTAATGGTCTCCTCGTCCCTCGTTTTCATGTCTAGTCATGCCCGCCTAATCATCTTGGTACTTATGGATACATTCAATTGTGGAAGGTCTGTGAGACAGTCCTAATGTATTGATTAACCTTGTTGTGGTGTGTCGTGTGCGTGTCTGTGGTTCTGACAGTATTCTAGAGACAAATGTATGGAGCAGCCTTGAACAAATAGACGACTATGACGATGCCCTGTGTAGCATTTCTTTATCAAGTAGTTCTTTGCTTTTGAAAACAACAACATGCTCTGGGAGACTCCTCAGAGCTGTCGGAGTGTGCAGACAAACTAGGGTTTCATCGCCTTGACATAACCGTGAAAAACAGATTTTTAAGGGCATACAGTTGTTTCTTTTTTTTGGGGGGGGGGGGTGTTTATGTGTGTACCTGTCAACAGGTTTGTGTATTTTATTGCTCATGCATGATGCAATGGGCTTGTTAAGTGAGCCTGGCAGTGGGCACTTCCAAGGAAGCGTGTCAAGGTGTCAAGGTACTTTTCATCATCTCCAGGGCGGAACGAACGAGGGAGTCCGGCAAAGAGAAAGGGGGATGGTGATGACATCCCCGGGGCATGTCCTTCAATAACAGGTGGTATAACGACGTCATGATTCAAAGCAGGGCCTGTATTCCAAATCTTACCGTTGCAGATGACCCCAGGCATCCCCTCAAACCATCCTTCACACGGCTTCCATCAGGTCCCAGACACAGGTGGGCCAGAGGCCACAAGCTCACTATGGCAGGAGTTTAGTTCTCTCTGCCATAGCATCATTAACCAAAACACCACAGTCGCTAGGACATGGAAAGGCATACCAGGTACGTAAGTATGTGTAGTGGTAAGTGTAGTGTAGTTATAGTAGCTAGCTCGAAGTTATGTTGTGTTATGGGTATATTGTATCCATGTCATCTAGTAGTTACATCACTCATCCAATGTAATGTGAGACTCCAAGATTTCCTTGGAAAAGGACAATAAAAATAAGTGTTCTAGTTGACTTCAGTTGACATACTAGGTACTCAAACACATATAATGTTTGAAAGAATATCATTTCTAAGAATCTGTTTAACCCAGAGCTGTACTACTGAATTCTCTACAAGCGCACACTTCTACCCCTAGCCAGATATTTTACTGTCGTTATATAAGGATATTTTCACCTCTGCGTACTTCATGTGTCCTAATACCCAACGTAGCTATTGATTGGCAAGGAAACATACACTCCCCCAGGCAACCATGAACGTCACTCTTAAGTCATACAGTATCGGGACTCGGGGGTAAATACAGTGACAAAGTAGACTGAATTTGATCCATTCATGGCTTGTCTTCATTCTTGTTTGTCTGGTTTCTGTAGACCCTTCCCCTATAGCTTTTTATTTTGGAATGCAGTGTGTAAAAACAATAATCAAGCAACGTTTTTATGAAGTATTTTGATGATGTTTGTAATCATAGGCTGCAAAGAAAAATGATCTTACAATTTGTCAGGTCTACATGTACAGCTCTATAGAATTGAATACAAAATCATTTCAACTTTTGCCCTCCTCGCCGGTCAATACGGATCCGTATTGCCCTCTGACGTCAGCTTCAAAATGAGCGATATCGACGAGTCAACTGCTGAGTTTTACTATCCAGATGATGCTGAAAAGCTTTGTCATCGAAAGTGAGGATGAAGACCAGACTCTTTGAATCACTTGTGTCGTTATTTTGTGATGAAATTAAAGCCATTTTAGCAGAACCATGTTGTCCGCTTTCTATCAAAAGTAATGAGTTGCTTGGCAACACATGAAACACACCGTGAGAAGACTTGAGAGCTAGCTACAATTAGCCTAAAGGTACCATTTATTTTCGTTTACAAAATGAAAAGAATCTAAAATTGCCATATAATAAACTACTTACTAACCTCGACCGTTCGGTCATGCCGGGAAATATCAAACTGAGGCTGGAACGTATCGACCGAGCGATAGCGAGTCAGTAGTATTTCCCAATTGCCACTGAATTTCATTTTCAATCAATCACATCAATGACATATCAATCGCAAAATGAATGTTGATTCAACCGGTGGAAATTGATTGACAACCGGTACTGACGGAGTTAACCAAACTTTGATTTGATGTTTCCTTATCTGAGTAGTACGCTGCTGCAGTACAAATATTTCCACATGAAAATGAATCTTTCTTCTCACAGTCATCTGCCACTTAAACTTCTCTTAACCTACATGTTTAGTTTGCTGCGCTCCTCTTCCAGTGCTGTAACTAACATAGGCTATTCACTAACAGTAGCGGTATGTTTATGGCGGTAACATCAGCGTCCGACTTGTGTTTGGTGGTTACCATAACGACAGTACGTTTTGTTGATGACGCGCAGCACGTATGTCCAAACTCATGAGCTACTCGGCTCTTGAAGTATAAAATCACGTTACGGTTTGTGGGAGACCAATATCATCGTCCTGCAGTCAGTTTCACGTGTACTTTATTTTGAGTTTATATACCACGATTTAAGCAAAAAAAAAAAACAGAAATACAAAAAGAAATACCGAGGACACGACCTCGGTGTCCTCAATGGTAGTTACAGCCCTGCTAATAGCCATGTTCAATACTTGCGGAAAATAGAAACGTTGCCTTAATCCTGAAATATTTACGGTTAAAAAATGGACAGAAAATGCATAAGTAATGGTAGGAACTTCCAGTTGGCTGGTTAAATAACCCTACACCAGATATTTATTATCAACCATAACCATTAAGCTGACATGTTGTATTAACAGGAACAATAAACCAGACTAACATGCACATCACAATGACTACAGTGTTCACAACGCACGGACAATCTAAGCCAAACACCAGCTAGCCAGTTTCAAAAGTTCATCTCCGAGAAAATGTCACTTTTCGGTGTAATCCGGGGATGGGGGTGTCAGATGACGGCAATCCTCGTACGACTTCAAACAAGTTGTGATCTGCTGGGTTGCAGAGCTCCTGTGGCTAGCAGAAGGCAGCGTGGCGACTCTGCTGAGGTGAACACAACATCTCCTGGTACGTCGAGCCAAGACGAAGGCTCTCTGACCCGTGACAGATAAAGTCCAGACTGCCCCTCTTGGTGGTAACCCCACCATGACTGCTGTGGGGTGGGGTGTGGAGGGTGCGGGGTGGGGGGGTGGTGGGTGGGGAAGGGATGGGGGATAGGGGGGTGGGGAGAGGAGAGGACACACTGAAAGACAAAAACAAACTTTTCTCGCCCCCCTGGGCACTGCTTTGGGAAGACACTTAAAGGTTGGATGAACTTTTCTGTTCTGGAAATGCAAGTGATGTACCAGTAGAAGTGTTGCATTAGAAGCCATTTCCATGTGAAGTATCTCTTTTATTTTAAATGTGAAAAAAAAACTCTACCCTGTGAGGTCACATCCTCTACCCTGTGAGGTCACGTCCTCTACCCTGTGAGGTCACGTCCTTGTCCTGTCTTCCTTTTTGACACAACTTTGTTTGCGGTTATTGACCAGACATCAAAGGGCATGGTGTGCTTGGCTATATTGGCCATCATGCCCACATTAACACACATAGTCCAGTGTGATTCAAGAAACCAGATGTTTCAACTTATGATAACAAGCCATTTTCAAAGCCAAGTTCTCACATTTTCCACTGCGTAGATCCTTATCAACAAGGTTTATGAGGAAATAAGAATCCCCTCTTTGAAATTTACTGAATGACGTCTGGTCTCAAACTGTAATTTGGCATATACCAGTGGGGTCCAAAAACAGCATGCTTTTATTTAGTCCAGTGATCATGTAACATAAATAAATGATATCCCTCTCAGGGAATCAATTGGAGGTGTTTCTGCATTGATGTTCTGAACATGCACGTCCATCCAAACACCAACTGTCTGTGTATGTGTGTGTGTTGTGTTATTGTGTGTGTGTGTTGTGTTCCCTGACAGTGTACATTTTAATAATAGCAGTGGAAACATTTTCTCTCTACTCCCAATTACGACAAATTGAGATGTAACAAAAGATGCACATTACCCGAATGTCAGCATAGCTAATATCCACCTAATTACCAGACATTGTTTTGACTGTTAGTGCCCATTTGGTAACACGTTTGTGGTGAAAAAGGCGGTGGAGAAGTGAATAACCTTTGCAGGACTTGGACACTGATAGAAAGTGAAGCGTGTTTGGGGAGGATGTAGCCAAGCCCCAGGGAGGTCGTTCCAGGATGGCTGCTTGTGCAAAGAGAGGGGCAGTGGGGGGGTTGGAGGGTTTGGGGGGGGGGGGGGGGCAGAGCGAACGCCCCACAGCCATTAGGATGCACGTGTTGGATGGCAGTCTCTGAAGGTTGGGGGTGGAGGGAAGGAGGGAAGGAGAGAGGACATCTGGACAGGAACGTTTTAGGCCACGGCACGTGAAGAGAACTGCATTTGAAAATCTTAACGAAGGTTTGCTTTCAAATGAGTTTCAGAAATGTGTTTGGAAATCGGTCGAAACATGTTGACACTGAAGTCAACATCGATGGAAAGGCCTCACACATACAGTATGGGCCGTCACGCCATACACCTTGTTTCTCCAAAGGTAACATTTTGAATGTCTTAAAGTGTCGTTTTTTTGCTATTATCCTGCATGGGCACAAAGTTAGGCTTATAGGCTTGTCCAAAAAAAGAAATAATAATCATCTGAATTGTTCGGTCACGTTTTAAACAAACAGAAGCAGGGAGATGTAGGTTCTACATCAGGATTAAAGGACTAATGAAGGAAAGATCTGTCAGTCTCATCTCAGTTCAGCTCTGGGTTTATGAGCACTGAGCAATCTGCAGATTGGAGACATCATCTAAACACTCATAACGTGAAACATAAACACACTATACACACAGTGTCAGTAACAAAGTGAGGTACGAAGGTCTAAGGTAAGAATTTAATGAAGGGAAAACAAAGGACAGCTATACACAAGAGGTGTTTGTCATTCAATCAGGTGAATGCAACATCATCGAACCGTGACTGCCATCAGATCATGAATAGGTTGCAGTAGGAATACATAGATATGACTGAATAATAAGACAGAATACATGAACGATAATAAGGCAGTGGCTGGTCTACCAAGTGTGATTAACATGTGCACATCCGTGATGTTTTCCACAGTACAGTTCACATTTTCTAACAGAAGCACCTGCTTTCTGCATTTATATCAATACCTTTCAAGCATAAACAGCTTCAAGGATTCAAGGTCATCCAGTAAAGCAATTGATTTATTGTCTGTTTGTCTAAGATAATTATTGTTGTTAATTCAGGCTACTACCCACCCATTCCCACCCACTTACACCACATCAAACAAATATCAGATTAGAGCTCTTTTCCAGTTAGTCAAAGGACCTTAAACAATAAGTCAACTTTTTAATTAAAGAGTAAATCAACTCGGCAACAGACATACAGTCAAAGGCTCACAGGAAAACATCTTAATATTTTCAACCCAGCCCACCGAGGAGCCATGATCCTCAGTGTGGCTCTTGTCCGTGTGGATGTCTGGAGCTGTGTAGCAGTAGTCTTGTATGGTCTGCCCTCAAGGTCCTGCTAGCCTGGGAACCAGATGTCCTGATGTAGTTCTGCTTCACAGTTATGTTTCATGCTAAGCCCTACTGTCATAGCATTCATGTGAGAGTCCCATATTGAATCATCCGAATCGGCAGAAAAACGATGAGAAAATACCGTCAAACATGTAGAGGCATCAGGGAATCCAATAATAGAACTGTAAAATGGCTTCCCAAATATTCTTGGCCCAAGCATCATTACACATGAGAAGCATGATAAATTGGCAGCTGAATTGAAAAAAAGCACATTTCAATAAAGTTAATTGGTTATGTAAATTGATCAACTCTTTTCTAGCTTGGGGGTGAAGTTTTGAAGGGGGCGCAGAACCAGCATTCATTGGCAATGAGTGAAGGGATGGATGAGGGCATAGGGAGGTGATGAAACGCTTTTTAGGCATCTATGCTCAAATCTGCTTCTGGATTTTATGGTCCTGCTTGCACTCCAAGTGTCACACGTGTCTTGCAAGAGGTCGCCAATAATTTGGATATCCCCTGACAATGTCCAATATGTCACTGGGCTCCTATGCATTTTGATCAGTGGTGGTCTTGCCCATTCCGTGCTGTTGAGCCATGTAAAAAAAAATGTTTTGCTGCTCTCAATTTTGCACCAGTCTTGTCAAAAACAAGACTATGTAGTCAGGCTGAAAGAAACAGAAGTTAAGCATAATATTAGTTCTGGTAAAATAATACAAGATGTGCTGACAACATCAGAAGTGAAAAGGCTGTATCTATCGTTTATGAACACAAAACATTTGCATTCCGCGCCGGAACTCCACCCCTCAGACAGCCAAAGGCAACAGCTTTGGGGAGAAGAAACTAACACGGCAGACGCCTCTGCTGACTGAATGGATCGGCAATAAATCCAGAGATGACGTGATGATCAACAGCGGAAGATGGAGATTGGTCGGGTCAGAGCCTTCCAGTGGTCCAGACAAACAGTGAAAGCAGCAAAAGATGAAAAAACCCACAACGGATTTGACCCAACATGAGGCTGAAACTGGTAAAGAATTTAATGCAATCAAAACCCCACACTGTCTATGTTTAATTTATGACAGATACTACACTATATCACTTGAGACCAAATTTGCCAATATGACTGATGAATAATTGCAACAGTGTTAGATAATGCACATTATTTGTCTAATGTGATGCACACGTGAACCTAGGAGAGGTAACCAAGTGTCGCCGGTAGGAAACAAAATTAATTTGTTTTAGGTTTAGTGCCCCTAGTATGAATATTTAGAGCACGTAGTTAAACTACTCTGTATAAATGGACGGCTTCATCGTTGGTGAAAATCAGATGGACGTGTGCCTTCATCCACGATCATCATTATAATTCTTCACACAATCCGTTTTTTTTATGGCTTCAGTCTCTGTGTAAAGAAAAAGGCTAGGTCTCCGATGAACTAATTTTCATGAATCAATCCTTATTGGACATGACTGCCTTGGCTCAAATAACATGTGGTTACATGGTTTGACAGTTTGCCAGCCAGTTCTTCACCATGGCAACCCACAATTTATCCGTTAGACTGGGTATGACAGTGAATACTAGATTCAGCACCATTTTCCCTCATGGACAATGGAGGCCATGATTGTATCCTACATCATACTCATACTGTAGTGTCCTTCAGGTGCTATAGTTCTTCCAGGGTATATTCATGAGCAGAGTTATTTTTTTATTTTATTGTTTTGCAGACATTCAGAAAGTGTTGCAAGAAAACGTTTAGTTGTCCATGTCTACATGTCTCCTTTAAACAAAATATAATGACTCTTGTTCTGTTACTTGTTCAAGTAGATTGCACATCTGCTATGCTCTTGTTGGAAATCAAATCAGTAAAAAAAACTGATGAGCTTCTGCATTTCAAATCAAACAAAGCCACTAACTGGAATGTTTGATTGACTTCTTCTAGATTGTTCTTCTCCTCATTCAAACCTGCTGAGCCTGACCACCATGTCCACATCTGGGTGTTGTTAAGGCACATGACTGTGTGAATGAGCCTGGTCTGGATCTGTCCTCTGGTTATCGCCTAACATCTCCGAAGAATCAATTTAAGTGCCTTATTAAATTCCTATTCATGAATATCTCATGTCACATGAAAAGATGTTTTGTTTTTGCTTTGGACAATTCTCTTGTTTTGTGCTTTGTTTTAAAATTAATTTATACTTCATGAATATCAAGGATAAGTTCATTCATTAATCATCCAGGAATGAATGTGCTAATTCTAATAGAGGAGACAGACAATGTCCAAACGTGTTTCTGGTTTGAAAAGCTCATGTTGCTTGAAACGGGACTCAAATCAGCTATTTTCAAAATTGACAATCAATACTAAAGCACACTAAGTTTAAGTAGCTCATATCCACCAGCATCAACTTCCGTTTAATTTCCTCTATCTTGATTTTGTATTTTATCAGTTTGATACTGACATTTCTTGGGTATTTGAGATTCACATTTCTTTATGCGATAAGTAGACTTAATAATGATGGGTGATAGCACGCAGGATATTGAAGGGCTGTTTGGGGATGGAAAATACTGTACATAATACGAGAGCGTAATGTTGGTTGGTGCTTTTATTATAAAGGTTTACATGGTCTAAATGTAATGAGCTCTCTGCCATGAACAGCTAGATTAAACATTGACATCTGACATGATCTTTTTTTTTTGATGTTTTTATTGAATATTTAATCAAGATACACTGATAACTTCCATTAATAACAAGCTGATCCTAAATTGAACAAAACTGCAGATGGTAAAAACACAGAATTGATTATAAATAACAAATTCGTCATAAATTCACACTTCATCCGAAACGCAATAAATCATAAGAAATGGAAAATACCTAAATCATGTTTGAAATGATGAACATATAATGAACTGATGAAGTCCGTAGGGCAGCGTGAATAACATGTTGGGATTGGAATCCATGAATGTATTAATGTATGTTGTGTTCCAGTCCGTCCTGCTGTTCCCAGCACTGAAGGCAGAAATGTGTTCATTCATGTCTCAGCCTCCAGCTAAGCAGCTGAGGCCAGGCAGCCAGACCCTGGTCAGCTGTGGAGAGTTCTATCCAGTTCTATCTATATTTTAAGAATATTACAAATAGTGGGGACTAGGTTTGCAACTGGCTATCGTGCTATTGACTGTTGGTTGCATGGGTTTGAAAAGGTTCTGGTATTTCACTACGTCTGGTACACATGGGTTACCAAGAGCTATTATATCATAAGTGTCAACACGTTTCAGATGCATCATTTGAGGTACGTTTCAACCTGGCTTGGGTGATTCTTTATTCGGTGCCGTTTTTGGAGTTTTTTTCAGGAAATGCATCTGGGAAATACTGCAGCAGCAGATTAGCTGTTGAATGAAATTCAAGAAGCCGAGTCTGATATTCAGAAAATGAAAGATGTACTGCTGTTGTCATCTGTGTCCGCTCTCCTGTTTTTTGGAATCTACGATGGCGGGTCACAGGTTGTGGAAATTGTTCACGTGGGGATGGCCGGGAGCAAACGCAGAAGACACGTTTCACACTCCCCCCAGTGATCTTCTGTCCAGCTGATACTGCCAGCCTGCTGCCTGTCTGTCAGCACGTCAAACCAACACAGGCTGGACTCACGGTAGCCACTTTCTGACAACTCGAGGCTTATTTTTGGACGTTGTTTCATTAGGGTGTTGTTAATTAGAGATACGGGCTAATGCTTTTTTGGCGTTGGGTCGAGGGTGGCGTGATTATGTGCGACAGTTCGTGTATAGGACTGCGTGAACAACGCATTCGTATTCACTCGATATTTTATATCCATTCACTAAAATAGCCTATTGGATTTTGACTTCAATCTATAACAAGTGGCAACAGTCATTAACTTGCAAATAACAGCAAGAAAATCATCCTTGGTTCCATTTTCAACACAAGCACTTGCTCTGTGCAAGTCTGAACCATTTCAGATGAGTGTTTGCAGACTATAGAGAGCAAGGTGTTAGCCAGGCCAGAGTTTGGGTGAGTCATGGAGAAATACATTTTACTGTTGCAGAGCAGTGTTGTCACAGATTCAAAGGGAAGGAGAACCCCTCTTCAACTGAATGACAAAAGGCGTCGGAAATAAAGCAGAAGTATCATCTCCACTGTTTGGATAGTGTCTGAGTCACACTTTGCACTAATTTACGTCCTAAGTTAGACAGACAGTCAAGTGTGCAGATGATGGTACTGTGGCACCCTCGCTGTCTAATAACTGTGATGGCCGGCAGGGGCATTGACCTAGCTGTTGTTCACAGCCCAAAATGTTGTGGCATGTTGTGTGACTACAGTCCTCTTCTTCGGTTCAGATTCTTCTTCTAGCTGGCTACATGTTATTCAGGGACCATCATGACCCATTGGCTGGCCATTCAACGACCAACTGAGTTACAGCCGATTGGACATTGAAACTTCTGTTTGCTGCAACACACCACCTGGCAATTTATTGACCTTGTCTTGAGTCTTTTGGTCCATTACACAAAAAATATTTAGCTTGTCAGGACATGTTGATGAGAAAACATTAGTCAAAGTGACAAGAAACAGAACGCAGGCAGGAGGAGACATTAAAGCAAGGTTGTTTTTGAAGGTTAGCCACTGCTTTGCAAGTCAAGTCAGGACGACTTAGATGGGGTAAGAAGCTTTTTGACATATTGAAAATATGGGGGAATTCTAGGTGTTCTTTTATGGTTGAAAATAGTTGTATGACAAAACTGTTTGGGGTGAATCAAGGTAAGGCTTCATGATGGTTCACCCTGAACCCTAGGGACGTGAGTGTAAGGGCCCTCTGCATTTAGAATGAGTTGCTAATCAATCATGGGAGAACAGAGAAACCTAAAGAGTGCTTACTGTCTTGTCTCCCTGTTGGTCTTAGTTCCCAGGGCTCATGTTTAGAGTCCCCTTGAGAACACGAATGACAGTGGTTAAGCTCAGTGTTCTTCAGAGGCCCATTCACAAAACTCTTTATCAGTGATTCTCTAATGAGGTGCTTCAGATTCAGAAACACATATTAGGAATTAACACTCGTTAATCCTAAATGGAAGGCAGTTTGTGAGAACATTGGTTTAATCCCATGAGCTGGTTAAGGAGATCTTCTTGTGGGCTTCAGTGTGTCTTCCACAATGATTAACCAGATGTAACATGAAATAAAGGATATGGTGAGAGGATAAATGTGGGAGATCATTCGAAAGCTTTGATCACAAGGTAAAAGGTTAGGTACATACGTTCAAAAAGTGGAGGAAATGAAGGGAAGCAGCAACTAAATTGCCATGGCACTGGATTTCAAATGTGTCTATCCATTGTGTTAAGTATTGGATGAGTGCTGGAGGATGCTTCCATCACCGTGACATCCTAAAGATCTCTTTCGCTAACTCCAAGACAGACTGGGGTTCGAAAACCATGTATAAATATGTCATGTCCAGCCAGTTCCTCTGGAATTAAAGTGACAGAAATTGCAAACACCATAATCACAAACCATTTGCAGCATTCGTAATAATAGGAAAAGAAAACCCCTCCATGCATTTATAAAGGTGCAATGTGACAATGTGAGGAATGTCCAACGCAAAAAAGTTTGCTAAAGTTTAAGATTGAAGCAGTAAGAGCTTCTTCTGTCCCTATTTCTGCTCTATTCTATATATTGTCAGACAGCAGACAAACAAGACCAGACAATCAAGACCAGAAAAACAAAGTCCATTGTTCCTTTGAAAAAGCTTGATAATAGACAACATAATGCTGAAAAGAAGTTGTCTTCGATTTTGGAAAATGGTTTGGTGAAGTGACATTATGCACTTAAGCATTCAGATCCCCGGGCTGAAACGTGATATATATTTGTTTTAAACTGCTCTTTTTTGGACATAGGTCATTTCTGCTTTATTTGAACAGAGATTGTGAAGAGCGACAGGAGAGAAAGAGAGAGGAGAGAATGTGCTATACAAAGCAAGGGCCCATGTGGTGAGGGCTTAGCTCTCATAGTGCGCACGCTTCCTCAGTAAGCTACCGGGGTGTCTCTAGAACTTTTTACGGTCTTTGTTCATCAGAACTACGTCAATGAAACACTGAAACACTACAAGAAGAATGGGTGGCTTCACGCAATGCCACTCATGCAACACCTCTGGTTAATTGGGGCCCACTTGATCAATTGCAAGAGGCAGGCTGCAAGATCGACTTCAAAGTACCCTGGAGGCAAGCAGAGGCAGGACAACAGCGTCTGTTCCACATCTGACATTGACACTCCAACAGATGACAAACAGCAGTCGACGTGTCACACCTTTGTGAAACTCGCCTTGTTTCCTACGTTGTGTGTTGACTCCAGTGTTATTGTAATGTGGACAGGTGTGAGTCCAGACGTTCCGTCTTTCAAGATATGCCACCAATCGGGGGCCACAAGTTCTTGCCCAGTATATCTTGAATGGTGTGCGCACGTTCTGTATACACAGTGTAAGTGTTTAGATGACATTTAGATGGATTTCACAGATAGAGGCCCTGGCTTCCACCAAAAAAAACCCGAAATCAATACTCCTCTGTCTCCGTTTCCACTATCAGGTTTCCCATGTTTCGCACGGAGAAACGCTTCTCTGTGGAAAGCCCAACGATCTGAAGTTTCACCTGCAGTGCCAGTAAACGGCTGCACATTGTGTCATGTGTGACAATAGAATGTGAACATGGAGGCTGCCCATTATCTTGAGATAAAGGTTTCTCAGATGAACCGAGAGTGGCATTTGTCTTGATGCGTCTTGATCGCTTGGCAGTCTAAGGTGTTACGAAGGGCAGAGGTAGACAGCAAGTGACTATGAAGGTTGTTGTGAAAGTATACAAGAAAATATTATTATTCTAAAGGGTTACCATGCCTGGCTCATCAAAAGCGTAATCAATCTTGTTCCTTGTCAAAATGACCACTTATGTTATGACAAGTGGGTGAATTATCTGCTTCAATCCTGTTGAATTTCAATTTACGTCAGGTTCTCAAGGGATACGTGAGACATACATTGAATAGAACATTGAAAAAATGTGTCACTTCAATACAGAATTGCTTTTTATAGGAGACATGACACATTTGTGCCATAATTAGAGATGAACTGGCATTTGTACAAGACAGCTGCTTTTGAATGTGATAGGGATCTTTCTCTTCTTCTCCCTCTTCCTCTCTCTCCCTCTCGTGTTACTCTCTTTTCAACACAGCAGTCAATTCTAAGGTACATCCACAATCGTAATGCAGGGAGAGGCACTTACAGAAATTCCAGCAGCTGCAAAAATTGTGTTTCAACATTAGGAAGTGCATACATTTCTCTCTCCAATCAGAAAAAAAGCAGGAACTATGATTCTTGTCAAAATGACTGATTCAATCTTTATTCATTTTAGGGAAAAATGGTGAGATTCACAAGTTCTGTTTCTGGCTCCATACACCACATGAATGACTGGGATTATGTTAATGAAGTTGGCTCGAGTTGAATCGTTCTAAATCAGTGGGTCATACAGTATTGCAGTCTTACTGTGACTGTGTGCACATATCCAGAGTAGCGATGTGATCAGTGCACACATAGTTGTGATTGGCGCACGAGGAGTTCTGTATAAAGAAGAGTTCTGTTTAAGGAGGTGTTCTGAATAGAAAGGAGGTGTTCTGGAGAGAGGAGGTGTTCTGGAGAGAGGATGTGTTCTGAATGGAGAGGAGGTGTTCTGGAGAGAGGAGGTGTTCTGGAGAGAGGAGGTGCTCGGAGAGAGGATGTGTTCTGGAGAGAGGAGGTGTTCTGGAGAGAGGAGGTGCTCGGAGAGAGGAAGTGTTCTGGAGAGAGGATGTGTTCTGAATAGAGAGGAGGTGCTCGGAGAGAGGAGGTGTTCTGAATAGAGAGGAGGTGTTCTGGAGAGAGGAGGTGCTCGGAGAGAGGAGGTGCTCGGAGAGAGGAGGTGTTCTGGAGAGAGGAGGTGTTCTGGAGAGAGGAGGTGTTCTGGAGAGAGGAGGTGCTCGGAGAGAGGAGGTGCTCGGAGAGAGGAGGTGTTCTGGAGAGAGGAGGTGTTCTGGAGAAAGGAGGTGTTCTGGAGAGAGGAGGTGTTCTAGAGAGAGGAGGTGTTCTGAATAGAGAGCTGCTATGGCATCAGCTGTACAGTACCGAACATGCAACCTGAACTATGGCTCCAGCAATGATGAAACCTGGCTGAAGTCATTACAGCCAGGGGGTACATCTGACACGTCTGTCAAACTATCCCTTTTATGGAGCAGACGGGTGAACTACTGGTTGGAACCGAGCGTAAATCAACTGGACCACTGTGTCCATTTGTTTTTTTTTACAGAATGTATTAGCCTTCCTTTAAAGGGCAGGGGTGTAGATTACCCAGGAGAATGTGCTGCACATCTGGACATTCTCTTGTCAGAGGGCAGCTTTGTAGAATGTAGACTTTTTTTGAGTAGTAGGGACAAGTCCTCTGTACATGACATGTCTTCCATCAGCCATACTCTGTCCTGGCCTCCCAATATATTGTGGATTAATGATACATTTGAGAGATTTAACAGTATTTAGTGGACAGGGGGCAGTCTGCACGAGGGGACACAAAATAACTCTACTGGGATAACGCTGGATGATCGAAACACTGGGATATTCTGTCACCAGATTTACAATTACATTTAGTCTTTTTTTTTCTGATTTACACTGTGAGGCAGATTCAATGAACATAGACTTTGAGAGATACCCTTTTTATAAACCGATATCTAGTGCCATGTCACTAGTGCAGTTGAGTGTTAAGTGTCCTAGTCAAAAGAAGGGTATCTCTCAAACTCTGTGTTAATATCTCTATGTTAGTAATAGTCAATATCACATTTTGAAATTGACTATTACTATTGTTAATCATTTCGGATGTTTGAAATTGGATTTGTTGTGTAACACAGTCACATCCTTCAGCACAAGAGTCATACTTGAAATAGCTTTCTTCGGTTTTCTGCTCTCATATGTCAAGATAAAACACTGGTCTGGCAGCTTTTTCTACAGGATCAGGTGACCGTATTCCCTGCTGCTTCAGAAGTTCATCATCGGGTGGCAGGGGGGGAAAAAGGATACGCTGCTATCCGTCCTCCTCTTGAAAAACGGCTGAAACACAACGCTGAAGTAGTTCTAACTCACCATCGAATCAACAGGAAATGGTCAAATGAGTGATTCTCCAGGCATTAGCCATTGTGCTTAGTGCCATGTTTAATTACCCAATTTAGTCGGGGGGGGGGGGGGGGGGGGGGGGTATCATAATACATGTGTATAGTGCCTTTGATCCTAGATCTATGACAAATGTTGTTTCAAGGTCTCAAGTGTGTGTGTTTGACTGATAGGTGGGGTGAATGTATGGTTGGCTACACGCACAAGAGGCAGTATGGACCGAAATAAAAAAAGGCTCATCGACGCAAGCTGCAAGAAGGAAGCAATGGATTAATTTCGAAGAAAACTCAAATCAATGGCAGCATCCACTCAGCCCTACTTTATCCGGCGTGTGCCTGAAATGCCAGGTCCAGAGAGAATGGCGGCAAACGCACAGCTGAAACGCTGGCAGACAGACTACTGATGTTCCACACTGCTGTGTTCTGTACGGAGCACTTTGGCCCTGTAGATCGAGGGAATTGGAATATGTAACATTTTGTCACGCACACTATACATGGGGATGGCATGTTTAGAAACCAAGGCACAGATTGACCTCACAGCCTTTTTGAAGGCTTTGATTCTCATCTAGGTTCCCTGTGCTACAGCATGATTACCAAAGAGAACACCCTGTGAAGATTCATACGTTCGATTCGACTTGGGGCCACAGCGTTTGAAAAGAAAAGGGTTGTTGTTGACAGAGTTGACGGGAGACCAACGTGCTGCTCCGCTTCGAAACAGCCGAGTACATCCTCGCATGTGGCCTCAACCATGTCTCCTCAGCCCCATCACCCCTAGAGAGAGGATCTATATTTCAGTCACAGCACTTTCCCTCCTCAGTAACCAGAACCATTAGTCTCCCCCAAAACACGCAGTCTCTCTCTCCACAACCCCCCCCCCACACACCCCTCCCCCCTCTGAAGCAGTGCATTGTGGGGGTCCGTGCTTCTCAAGTTGCCCTTCAAGACAATGACATCATCTTGCGGAGTGCCGGTCACCCGTCGAGGTGAAAGTATTTGTTTTCACGTGCATGTTCGATTTCCCCTCTCATATTGGGTGACTTAACTTCCTGCCCTCTGCGGAAGAAAATCGTTCCGCAAAATCCAGTTCAGCAGAGAAGTGGCATCTATTACCAGGCATGCGGGCAAAAATGTAACATAAGTGTATAACTAGTGGCAGATGCCGGTTTGATTGATTGAGCTGGTTTGATTGATTGAGCTGGTTTGATTGATTGAGCTGGTTTGTTTGATTGAGCTGGTTTGATTGATTGAGCAGAATGTTTTTGTAAGTAACCGGTAATTTATGTACATGAAAGTACTTGGCGTGATAGCAATGTGGAGATTGATGCCCACGCATGTGTGTATGTGTGGGAGCGAGTGCATGTGTGTGTGTGTGTGTTTTCTACGGCCCCCATCTGGACAGTGTCATCTGGACCGAAAGCCTTCAGTTTCAAGCAAAGAGTTTCAAGCCACATATGACCATTCCTCCCTCATAGTTACATCATCACTTTGAACATGTTTGAATCAGGATGAGTAGACAGAATCCTCCTCTGGGGGAGTCTTCTGGTTCGTTCCCTGGTGCCCTGGCAGCCACGGAGAGCTGAAACTAACTTCCTGCTCTGACTGCAGTGTAAGCCAGGGATTTAAAAGCAATAACAGACGGGGTTAGCTACTCGGTACCACTCCCTGGATGCTGTCTACAAAATGTTTGCCTTAGATATTGTGTCTTTGTGTGCATTTCAACTATAACTGCCGTGTAACTCGCAGAAATGCAGGGGCGGAACAGCAAAATCACACACTTCTTAAAAGGACCTAGTCATCTTTATTCCGGTAGAACACTATAAGCCCTGTAAGCCTGTGTGTGTCACATGACAGAATACAGGAAGAAGAAAAAAACGTGTAGGCATTACAGCACGCAAAACAGTTATAGAGCCAAAAGGAGATTTTGAAGCAGATGGGTCCTTGTTCTTTCACAGAGGACCAGAAGCAGGGGGTTGCATGCTGCAGGAAATATGCGGGTATTGACAGGACACACAGGAAGACTCGGGAATCACACAGTCCTTAGAAGGGGGATTAATAGTAGTCATAATTGACATTGGCGCCGTGTCTGTAAGTGCCCCTGTCCTGGGGACCAATGGCTGCGTTCTCGTCGTAATGATGCTGGCGTCCCTGGTCGCTTGACCGTGATTGGTCCATCCAGTAGGAAAGGTCCGTCTCCAGCCTCTGTATTGGGACAACACAGTGGAGTGATAATGCTGTATGATACCTTGTGTTATGATGGCATAGTTCAAAGCTAAGGGAATTTATTACAGCTGTTCAAAAGAGAGTTCACTTTAACAAGCGAAAGGATTTGCAGCCTCTAAACTGGGACAGACTGAATCCAAAACTGACCGGTGAAAAGAGAAACCCTCCTTGTGTTCATACTGCAGGCTGCCACCTGCGTCGGACATGCAGCACAGTACACAAAGCTGCTCAGTCGACTCAGGACTTTCAAATCGAAACTACAGCACGTGTTCACCTGCTGGTAACTGTACTTCTGACGGCGCCTCTCCACATGACACGTGTTTACATTCGAGGGGGAGCGAGTCCGACTTCCCGGCCAGTCAGCTGCACTCTCCGGTAGGGGACGCAGATGTGTGGAGGCAACGTAGCTCTGGTCATGGCTGCGACACGCACGCGAAGGGCAGCTGAGCTCACCCGGACACAGGTGTGACAGATACCGCCATTAACAACATCACGCACCCTCGCTGTGCTAATGCGGTCGCCTGGAACGCAACTCAATTGCACGGGCACGCACACGCACTCAGCTTGGAATAGACCGGTTTGGACAGCCCACATGGGGAGTTGAGATGTCGTCAAGAAGCTGACTGTTCCGCGCAGGGTCTAATAGATACAACGAATACTAGCATAATCGAATCCGTTATATATAGCTACACAAACTCTGATCTTTTAATGAAAAGGCCTGTAATACATGGCATTAACCACCACATAGGAATGGTGTATGTCATTATATTAAAGGAAATTAATGAGGTGAAATGAAAAGACTGGGTACTGGGTATGGCAGAGCATTTCAAACTCAAGGTTAGCAACAGAACAAGCATTGAATAGTTCTACAATAACAAACACTGCCCCTGGGTCCTACTGAGCGGCGGGTTCCTCTCAGCAGGGAGGGCTCCACGGCAGCGCGGCAACAGACGTGTACTCACAGCTTCATCGTAGCCCATGTGCATGAACTGCATGATCCACTGCTGGACATCTGGTCGGCTGCGGTCCCACAGGTTCCTCCTCAGCCGCCTTCCCGGGGGCGCCAGGAACTGCTTGGCCTTGGAGGGGGCCACCGCCAGCGCTTCGGGCCTCGCCTCCCCCCCCACTGGAAGAGAGACGACAGACGGGGGTGGGGGAGGGGGTGAGGGGTCCGGGGCGGACCGAGAGGGTCCACCCGCTAGCACTCACGCGGGGTATGGTCGAAGCCGGGGGAGACGCCCCCCCCCCCGCCCTCCCCCCTTCCCCCCTCCCATCCTCCCCCCCTTGGGGGAGAGAGCTCAAGCGATTCTGACCGCCACGTCAGAGCCTGAAGCCACATCAGCAACACACCTATAAATACCAATCCTGCCTCTGGATTATTCATGATAATGATGCCAGCTGAAGCTGTCACACATCCCTCAGCGCCTGCGCAGCGACAGGACCTGCGGACCACCGAGCTCCCGAGTGGGAGTTCTTCCAGCTAGACAAGTGTGAACTTTCCTGTTGCCAAGGGAAGGTTCTGGAAACGTGTTCTTGGGACTCTGGTGCTGCAGGCATGTGTTTAGCAAGCTACGGGTCACAGCTTTGAGATCCTCTCACCGCAAATATATACGAGGGGCGTGGAACGCTGCTTTTATTGTCTTGTGTAACCCTGTACGGTGTCCTTGAGTGCCGAGAAAGGCGCCTCAAATCAAATGGATTATCATGAACTCGTCCCTCAGCCATACGTACCGTCCCGTTTCTTCAGCAGTTTGTGGAGCGCGCTTCCTCTCGCGCTGTCTGTTTGAAACCAAAAGAGAGGCAGTTAGTTGTGTGCGGGCATGTTTGCGCATGCGTGTCTGTGCACGTACGTGTATGTTTGGGTGTGCGTGTGGGTGCACGTACTTGTATGTTTGGGTGTGCGTGCGTGTGCGTGCATGTTGTTGTGTCGATATCTGGGACGAACACAAATCCTGAAACCTCGTGTGGCCAACCAGGGGAAACAGAGGGCGGGTCCACAGGCTTAGATTGGGGGAGGTGATAGAGGGAGTCTACCTGCCTGCCACATGGCACTGGACACACCTGCAACCCCTCAGGTGGTCAGGGGAGGGCATTAAGGGAGCAAGCCCAAGGCCACATGGGAGGAGAGTGAGGAACAAAGGACCAGAGAGGCAACTCTGCAGGAGCATTGTTCGGGAAGGAGATTGGCTGGAGAAAGGCCTGACCTCTCGCTCTGCTCTTCCCCCACAGGACAGCACCGCATGAAGGCTGGCAGACCCCGGACGGGAAGAATCCTGAGATACAGTTTGTCCCACTACCCTTTTCCCCGACATCAGTTATTAAGGACACTTTCTGTTACAGCTAAATGTCTCTGAGTCTCCTATTTCATTGGGAATCTAGCTTTCAAGTCCCCTGGGTTGCTACACTTGAAATGGACACTTCTACCTAAACCCTATAACTGCTGTAAAATGCATGTGGAAGCAGCTCATTCAAATCCCATTTCAAAAGCTCATGCATTTCTGAATGTCCTAGACATTAGCCAGTGAATAATGGAACATGCAAGCTCCCAAATGGAAATAGTAGAGAATAGGGTGAGGTAGGATGCTGCTGGGAACAGCAATGGAGTAGGTATCCATAAGAGCAGAGGGTACTGTTTGAGTGGCTGTGAGAGAGCTGGTTGAGGACCAATACACCATTATCTCCAGTGCGGTTGGCTCACCGACAGCATAACGAGACGGTGAGAGATTCTCTCCCTGGGCTGGAGTGGGTCTGGGTGCGCACATGCACGTCTCCTTTCCTCACTTCATCCGTCTCTTTTTAGATTCTCTCCCCTTGCTCTCCCTTGGTTGTTTACATTTCTGCTCAAATGTTTCTCTCACACTCTCTTTCCCCTTCCCAAATTGTATATTTTACTGTACTTAAGCCACGGCAAACCCTCACAGGCAATAAAATAGCTCCCGATATATTCAAATCTCGGACCTGTACTTTGGTCAACACCGTGTCATAATGGATCGAGAGAGCTCAAAATGGACAGTATGTCGACCTAAAGGCTTTACCTGAGTAGTAGATGAGTAGAGCGCTGAGCAGCAGGAGCTGGAGGAAGAGCTTGTGGACCGCCATCGTCTCCTCCACCATCTCAGCCGGGGTTCTGAGGTGTCTCTGGGGCCAGGTGAGGGCTGGGGTGAGGGGTGGGGGGTTGGGGGGGTGGGGGGACTGCAGCTGGAGCGGAGGAGGCAGCCCCCAGGGCCCAGAGAGCAAACATTCCTGTCCTGGAGGGAAACCTGCTTGTGCCGGTCGAGGAATGCACACAGAGATGGGTTTAAAGGGATAACTCCCGTACCGTCTCCGGATGGGACCGGAAAACACAAAGGGGTCGTCTGCTGAGGGTGTCCCATAGCGTTGGCTGTGTAAAGCCCTCCGCGGTCTGTCAAATATCTTTTGTATACAACAGGTAGTCTCTATTGTGTTGTGGAGGCGCACCTAACACAATGGGGTGTGGTGGTAAGTGGGATTGTTAGATTTGAGGCACGTTCAGTCGGTGTACCGCTGGGCGCTAGCCGGGGCCCAATCTCTTTCCCAACCCACTGTGAAGCTCTCTGCAGTAGAGCAAAGCATTTCAAAATGGTCTGCCAATGAAAAATTGTCTACCATTTGGGCTCCCAAAATGGTCTACTATTTGAACTGATCAGTGGTTTGAATCTTGATTTTCTTACACAGAGGAGCAGCTGTCAAAACAGAACATCAAACATATACTGATCGACACTGCTTTATAGAATTACACAGACATCCTGACACAGGATCATTAAAAGTCACTTTTCACGTCACTCTGTAAGTCACTCTTGAAATCACAGTGTGGAGTGCAAGCTTTTTCCCGTCTTCCCCAAACTTGATAATGACAGTTTTCACAGTTCTCACTTTTCTCTTCTCTGAATGGTTGAGTTATCGTGATTCACACATGAATAAACGTGAACACTCAAGGATAGTTCTGCCATTAAACGATTCCTTCCATGGACTGCACTTGTATTGCACGTTTTCAAATGTAACGGTACTCAAGGCGCTTTGCAGCTTGGCCTCTTATTCATCCACACACTCACCAATGAAACTACCATTGCAAGGCAGAGGCTTGCCCATCAGGAACAACTTAGTGTCTCGCTCAAGGGCACTTCGACACATGGACAGGAGGAGTCGGAGATCAAACCGCCAGCCCTGCGGTTAGTGGATAACTCTCTCTACCTCCTGAGTCTTCCACGAGGCATGTTACCATGCAGAAAGAGCACAACATCTCAAGGGAATTACAGATGTCTCTCGGTATTAAATAATTTAAGTCTTCACTTACTAACTACAGCTCCTGCCATGAATTTGAAAGAATTTTGACCCTCTAGACATGGAAACACCACAAGTACAGCAGGGGGCAGCGTGATAGTATGACACCTCCAGCCATGTTTGACTGAAATAGCTTTAGCAGGCGTTGGGTGGTGATAACACATCTGTTCCGATAACTGCTTTGGGGGAAATGTTAGAGAAGTGTATGGACATATCAAGAGAAAGAAACTCAATTCTCTCTGTTAAGACAACACATAAATGACTATACGAAAACAACATCACTGACATAACTACCCTTACAAAAAAGTATATTATACTGAAATATGGATAGAACACTTTTAGTTCACTTTTGACATACTTTTAAGTATGCTTTGAAAATAGAAGTATGCTTCGAAACAGAAAATGGTATGCATTTCTTCTGGAGTAGGATGAACGTTTTCTATCATACAGCAAAAACAGTCAAAATACTTTTAAAGTACATTACAGGTAAAAACATTTAGATCCATCTTGTATATTCTAATTATTCATGTCTAGGAAAATCTATTATACATTGCACATTGAATATTTTTTGGTACTGAAGCTTTAACCTTAATTACCGCCAAAACATTTTGAAGCCCTATACTCTTATACTAATAATTATCAATTGGAATATATATGGAAAAAGGCTACTTGAGAAAGAAGCAGGCAGAAGGGTTGCATTTATAATGCAGTGAAAACATGTGAATAGCGTGGCTCATTGGCTGTTCAATTCCCATGATGCAATGCGGTAAATAGCGTTAAAATGTGCTGATAAATTTGCCGTTTGTACAAATACAAACGTAACTTAATGATTTTCGTTTTTTAAATGTGTCTGCTTAGAATGTAGTGTTTTGTTGCGTGGTAATTGTCATTGTTGTGCTGGTTTACCATTGTAACCATGAGTCAGATCATTGTTACGTTTGAACAGAGTAGCTGGATTTCTGTGACAAGTGTGTAGTCACTATGAAGCATAGACATGGTTATTAGCTCCTTTCAAAGAAAAATCTGCAATGTCATTTGATAGGCCTTCCCGTTCTCGTCAGGTGACGCAAGACCGGTGGAATTTGAGAAACCTCAAACATTTAAATGTATTTGTATTTCATAATAAATTGGTATTTATCAAGTTTACTTCTTGGAGTACTAACATTAATTGAAAATGCACTTGAAAGTATTCCAAAGTTTACTTTGAGTTACTTAAGGAAATATACTTCATGAACTGAAAGTGCACTGCTTTACAGTATTCAAAATTAAACCTCAAATACACTATAAGTGTACTTTAAAGTGTACTAAATGACCTAAAAAGTGGGCAAATTCAGTTTACTTAGTACAAAAATAGTATGTAAATAATCAGATGGCTGAGCGGTTAGGGAGTCGGACTATTAATCAGAAGGCTGTTGGTTCAATTCCCGGCCGTGCCAAATGACGTTGTGTCCTTGGGCAAGGCGCTTCACCCTACTTGCCTCGGGGCAAATGTCCCTGTGCTTACTGTAAGTCACTCTGGATTAGAGCGTCTGCTAAATGACTAAATGTATGTAAATAAGTACACAGCTAGTATACTTTGAGTACCATGATAATAGTATACTTTTTATACTTAAGTATACTTACAAATTAAACTTTTTCGAAGAATCTTTCCTGAAAGATAGATGGTTCTTGTGTAGATATTTAGCGGGTGACAAGTAAATGTCTCCCATTGTAGATGTAATGTAATTGAACCATCCAATAAAAAACTTCCGGAAACAACCGCCAGTCAGCCCTGGTAAGCCTTCACAATCGAAAGCAACCAGTCTGTTCCCATGTTAGTCATACACGCTTATATATGAACAGGCTATATACACTCAGTATGTACACATTTGACTTTGGTGTATAGAATCAGAATGCTGCTCATCCTATTTACCTTGTGACTAAACTAGATTATCCAATTTATCACTGACAGCACTTTGATCCGTTGACACTGTAACATGAGGAAATATTACATAAGAGCTTTGGTGCAAGGAGGATCCTTGAATTGGCAATGTTCATTTAATGGCTGGTTAGGCTTTCAGTGGAACAGGAAGATTCACAACACATCTGTCCGCATTTTCCTCCCAAGGGGACTTGACCAACACAGTCGCATGGGATTGACACGATACCCTCCCCCCTCCCCCCTACCCCATGAATCTGAAATATAACTGAATGGGAAATATAACACCACACTCGACACAGCGTGGTCATGGACCTCCCCATCTCCTCCCTTCCCCCTTTCTGACATTATGGGGGCGACGGGAAACGCTGTCCTGTTATTATATTAGAATTGGCACCATACACCATGCAGCTCTTTCCACACACAATGTACCCACGACCAAGTAGAGGCTGAAGGCCAAGGAAAGATTGCAAATTGAATTCATATGCATGTGGTTGTTACAGCTTCATGGAAATCATGCAAAGGGGTCTCTGAAGAGGTTATATACTGCCGGGCGTCCTCGTCTCCCAAACATGCCCATATACCCGTATTCACGAGTGACTTTCCCTGTCCTTCAGCACCGGTATCGTTGTATTGTGCCTAGCAAAACAGGTATTTCTGAATGACAGAACGATACTGGAATGTCACTGAACAAAGGATTTTCACTTTCAGGGATCACAAATTTGTTTCCGAGAACTCAAGCGTGTAAGGGGGTGAAACCCAACACCGTACACAGACTTTTTATTGATTTATTATTAATTATCAACAACCAGCAATGCCGGGGACCTCTATGGTAGTAACACAACAGTCAGTGTGAAAGGGTCGGTGGTTCGGATCCCTGGTTCACTCCTCTGGCTCCTCGGTGCCGTAGCCCAGCCGGCTGGCGGAGGGGAAGTGAGCCCAGAAGGTTCTGGCCAAGTCCTCGATCTTTTCATAGCCAGCGTGCGAGCGCAGCTCCTCCACCCAGCCGAAGAAGTCGGAGGAGGTCAGCGCCCAGTTGGGCACGTTGCGCCTGTCCCGAGAAGCTCCTGACGACCAGAAGAGGGAAAGGGTCACTGACGGACGGCACAGTACCACAGCTTGGGCCCAATTATACACACAAACGGTTTCGGGAGCTGTGGAAATCTATGCGAGCAAAACATTCCTAGACAGTGTGGGTCTCCCGTGTCCCTGTTCCTGGAGCTGCACCAATCAGAGTGAGCGCATCCGTCTCTCCACACAACATCTTACCCCCTTACACAAGCTAAGGTTACAATGCGTTCCTTTATCCAAAGTCAATAAACTTTCTTGTACAAAAACGGCTTGTCTTCCAATGAAAGGAGAGCCGCATAGAGCCTTTGTTGAGCGGCAATGGCTTATGGTGAATTACAGGGAGTCTGGTCAGGCAGGGCCCCCTGGAGACCTTAAGGCCCAGGCTCACCTCTTTATAAGGGCAAGGTGGGGTCTGCTAACATGGACAACAATGCTGCCCACCAGCAAGAAATGTCAAGCGTTTGCATGTTGAACCGTGTACATTTCCCCCTGCTGTAGACCCTAAGAACCTGTTTATGGTTTACAGGTATTTTCCCTCATGTATGTGTGTGTTTCTGGATGCTCGTGCACACTCAAGCATTGAAAGAGCACGGTCGCCGCTCGTTTAATTGAGTCCAGTCTCTGGTCCACTTACCTTCAGCTTCCTCTCCTGTCATCTCCTCTGCCCCTGGGGGAGACAATAAACAAACCCGGAAAATGATTCAAACCATCTGACAGGCATGAAGCAACCGTTCGGCTTCTTCAAACCGCCTCGCTTGAGAGAGGATTTTATTGCGCCTTTCATCACTGTAGATATGTCATTGACGTGAACGATAAGTCCACTAAACTGGATATCCACAGTAGTAAAACATACAGGGACTGCTGTGTTCTGAGTACTTAAGTGATTCTTTTTTTGCCACCTCGGTTTGTTTGCCAATACTCTTTCTAGCCGACACCCCCCGCCCTCCCCCATTTTCTCTCTCTCTCTCTCTCTCTCTCTCTCTCTCTCTCTCTCTCTCTCTCTCTCTCTCTCTCTCTCTCTCTTTTTCTCTCTCTCTCTACCTCTCATCGTGTGACTGGGCTGTGTGGACCAGGCAAGCTAGCAGCGGGGAGAGGCAGAAGGTAGGGAGGGTAGGGACAGAGGGTGAGAAAGGCAGTGAGTTGGAACACAGGCAATGCAGGGAGAGGGGGGCCACATGGAAGTACCCTTGGGCTCCTTTGACATTTGGACACGGACAACCTTTCATTAGAGCGTCGGAGACGGGAGGGAAGGTCGCTCAAGCCAGAGATGAGGAGGAAACAAGCAGAAGGCCACCGAGAGCGAAGAGCAGAGGACTCCCAACTTGGTAAATAAACAGAGATGACTGGGGGAGGCCAAGACAAACAACATCACAGAGGGGAGGGAGCAGGAGGAGGGGGGGGGGCTGGTAGGAGAGAGAGAAGAGAAGGGGGCTCTCTGATGTATGACCCTGACTTCCCTGAGCAAGCTTCATCAAAACACTGTAATTTATATTCCATCAATCATATCACAGACCAGCTCAAGCGTAACGCCCCGCACCCCCCAACCCCCCGAGGACATGAAAGTGAAGCTGTGGCAGTATACGTTCCACGGACGGTCAAAACAACTGTTTAGACTTATTAGGGGACAACTAGAACAACATGCGTGTCGTGGAACAAGAACAGCGTGTGTATCATGGACAGCGTTCTGCCCATGCTCCACTGGTGACTAGAAATGTCATCTCAATGTCTTCACAAACCAGGTATTGATTAAACTGAATTCCAATATTTAAACAATATGGCTGTGGAAGTTGTTGATTCCCTCTCTCTTACAGAAACCATGTGGAAAGATACTGCATAACTTCTTCAAAGTGCACAACTAGTATGAATCCAAAACGGAAAATGCATTCTAACTTTCTAGTTGACCTAACTTCCTGAATTCAGATGCTGGCAGCTGGCGTTTCCTGTTCTCTCAGAGGAAACCCAGAGAAAGGATCCAGCTTTGAGTGACAACCCAACACAGACCATATCACACAGCGAACGGGACAGATTATTCACAGACCATTTCGTACCAAATCGACGTAGGCTTCACAGTCAATGAAGCTATCAGAGCTGGCTAAAAGTCACAGATCCAGGATCAGCAATGCTCTCCCCCGCTGAGGTGTTCACAAGCTGACTCACCAGTGAGGTGGACGAGGCCGAGAAGGGCCACGCCGAGGAGGATAGAGATGAACAGACGACGCATGGCTGTTGGACGCAACGGAGCAGAGGGGGAAACAACGGGCCGACCTTCTCCTCGACGACGGTGCTTGAGGAGAAAAGACAGGAATCACACGGCATTTGGAAGAGAACATAAACAAGAAGCGTCGAGGTGTCGAGAGCAACCACCGACGTGAGAATTCAAAGACTCGCGAAACAACTCGACTCACAACGCCACCAAGACACGAGCACCAAGAACAGTTGCTGCCGCGCCAACAGGTGCACAAAGAAAACACGACTTCCAACACAATCCTATCCTCGATAAACAGACAGTTCCTCAACTTCCAAACTCGTCGTCGTGTTCATGCGTTTTCGAGTTGGCGAGCAGATACCTGATGCTGAGTCTGGGTCCTCGCGGTGGAGAGAGTGTGTGCGTGGGAGTGTGTGTGTGCCCGGCTATACCCGGGCCAGCGATGGGAGAGAGAAGCCGTCTTGGATGTGTTGGTCTTTCACACTTCTGCTCCACATTCTGTACCTCCCCTCTGAGCTGGGGTCTCTCTCTCCTGCTTCCCCTCCACATCTCACACCTGGACCGAGCTGAAAGGCCGCCATTGTGGTGAACGTGGCGCAGCAGGAGCGACAAAAGGCGGGAGGAATGTCCAAACTCAGTCTGCTCTCCAAAATCCTAATCTACTGTGTATGTTATTTTTCTTCACTCCTAACTGGTACAAAGAGTTAAGGAGAATTCAACGATGACCAATGTTTTAATATTTTGATATTAACTGGATTCATCATGGTCATGGATTTTCACCATGACCTCCCAAGACCATGAAAACGACCCCAAAGTGACACATGAATCAAGTTTAAAAAAACCGGCACACTGTACTGAATTACCAGTCCTCAAACCCATATGAAAATACCAAAAAAACGGAATTTCACTCGAGGCTCATTTCCCCAACAAAGCGAAGGTCTGGTTGGGGAAACGGAAAACTCCGGAAACTCCTGAATCCACATAGCGGCAGCTCCCCGAGGAGGAAGATGGACAGATTAGATGTGAGGTACAGCATCAGACCCATCTGGATTGGATCTGACACTGTGTTTAGCTTGAGGAGAGAGACTCTGTGACTACAGCAGCCTGGGTAATGGCAGTATCAGCATCAGAGGCCTCATTAAGCTCTGTTTCTCCTGCTCCCTGTAGCCCCAAATCTCTCTCTCTTTCTGTGTCTCTCTCTCTCTCTCTCTCTCTCTCTCTCTGTCTCTCTCTCTCTCTGTCTCTCTCTCTCTGTCTGTGTCTTTCTCTGTGTGAAGACCTAGGCTACATTCCACGCATTATGACAGCTTATGAAGGAAGCGAGCTCTTAGAACAGTATGTTCGCTAAGCTGTTATTTCATTAGGGCCTCTGGGTGCATTTTCTTTTTTCTTTACGCATATGCTGCCATCTGCTGGTGGAAATGGGAACAAGGCAGTTGTGATGTACAGTTCCTAGTGTTACCATGATCTTTTTAATGAGCTGCTGCCTCGTTTCAGAAAGCAGTGGAATCTTGGATCACACTTGTTCTGCTGGGTGCAAGGCGAGGTGTTATTGTCACCATGAAGTGTTAATGATGAAAACTGAAAATAATGAAAATGGTGAAATCTTTACAAATGTTGTGCCAGCACAGGCGGATATAATGAGAACTGTTGACAATCATACTTTTAGTTTTGCTTATTTAGGAAATCTTTTTATTGAACAAAAGCCTTTCAGAATGCACCATACTTGGAGTTGGAGTAGAGTACCTTTGCGCTGTATATAAATTAATATATTTACCTTTTGTTCTGTTTAAATAGACATATACAGCTGACACGAGAATTAAATTACAGTGCTCAGTAACATTAAGACAGATCTTTAGAAAAAAAAGCAGAAACATTGAACCAATGGTAAACAGATGGTCAACCCCCCCCGCCCAAGCCCCCCCCAAAAAACAAAATAAAAATAATTTTATGTTTGTGAAATGGTGTCTTCAATTGGCTGCGTCTCACTCTTCGGAGAAATGATGGGTTCACACATGGGCACATGGAACACAGGCAATACCAGGGTGGCACATTCGGTTGTACATCTAAAAGACATTCGACTCACAGCATACTATGGTTAACATGGTCGCTTCCACAACACAACACCAGGGGGCGCCCTAATCCCTTCCTGGCTCAAACACGGTCCCGGTTCCCCCGTTCCCCTGAGGGACGACTCTCCAGCCAAACCAAGCAGCCAGATCTCCCCGACACGTAAAGACCACTTCTCCCTTGCTGCGCTGGCCACTGTCATATATGGTCGGTTGAGGAAGACTTCCTTCCTACAATGGCTGGATACTGGTTTCTGTCCCCACAACTAGTCAGTCAAAGGTATCCAGGGTCCAACTGGATGTAGGTAAACAGAGCGTGGGTGTAGGTTTACCTCTGTGAAACAGCTCCAGAACGACCTCCAAACTCATTTCGAAAAACTCCATTCCCCAAGTGCAGCGATCACCTCGATGCAGAGGGAGGAGGTCTGAACCTGGGAAGTTGTGCTGTTCACCAGCCATGCCACAAGGCCACAGGGTAAAGGCGTTTTCCGGACATCTGTCCGCACAAAACGAACGCTGTCAAGCGATTCGCCGTTGCCCAGTAAGTCAAAAGAACGAGGAAGAGAAGGGTCAGTCGGGGAGGAGCTACTGTGACCAGCGGTTGCTGCTGTATTCCCCCCCCACTCGCAGAGTTCCATG
This sequence comes from Hypomesus transpacificus, assembly GCF_021917145.1. NCBI lineage: Eukaryota > Metazoa > Chordata > Actinopteri > Osmeriformes > Osmeridae > Hypomesus > Hypomesus transpacificus. Next base: position 6,562,830 of record NC_061071.1, on the reverse strand, counting down.
GCAACCGTAGCGCAACCGTAGCGCAACCGAAGCGCGTGCCTCCGGCGTTCCACGACACCGGCAGAACAGGAGAGGGCTCAACACGCCTGCAGCGTCTCCCACTGTACGCTACAAGATGGCTCGTTGTTGGGACAGGGCCGCGCCAAGGGACGGTGCTCCGGTCTGCGTGCGTGCGCTTGCGTGTGTGTGCGGGTGTGTGTGTGGGGGAGGGTCACAGGAGAGGTCGGACCAGGTAGAGTTTGTCTCCGTGCTCGCTGGTGAAGATGGGCGCTTTCTTGTAGTGCTCCACCAGCTCGTCCATGCTGGGGAAGCGGCGCTGGCCGATGCAGTACACGCCCTCCAGCAGCTGCACCTTGAAGTGTTTGTTCTTCCCCACGGCCTTCAGGGACACGGAGAAGTCGCTGGGCTGGGGGGGGGGGAGGAGGAAGGGGAGAGCGCAGCGGGGGAAGAGATTAGAGATGGGGTGGGGGAGGGGGGGAGATGAGGGGAGTGAGAGAGAGGGTTGGGGGAGTGGCGGAACGACGGGCGGTCGGAGGAGGAAGTGGTCGGGAGGACGGGAACACAGAGGGGAGAGTGGAGGGGTCAGATAAGGGACAGCGGAAGGAGGGGAGGAGAAGAAAGAGAAGGCAGGGGTTAATGAGACCTTTCTCAATCCTTCGACCAGCAGGGGGAGACATAGTACGTCTTCCCGGTGAAGTATCTCCCCCCCCCCCCCCCCCCCCCCCCCCATTATAACCCACGTTCAGCAACTCCAGACGAATGAGTGCAGATTCCCTCCTAACCAGCCGAGGCACCCTGTCCCAACACTCACCGAAGACTCGCTGTCCCGGACCAGGAAGTCCCCCTCGGACGCCCGCTCGTTCAGCGCGCACTCCGCCTGGTGCCGCGTCACATCGCCGTAGTACCAGGACTTCCCGGCGAACTTGCCCGTGCTGGAAGGCCCTATGGAGGTGATTTGGGGGGAGTGGACGGAGCCGGGGGCGGAGCCGGGTGCGGGACCGTCGCCGAGGACCAGGACGTAGTTCTTTGGCACCAGCCCCAGCAGGCCCCGGGCGTTCCGACAGCGCCACCACTCCGGGTCGTTCTCGGGCTTCTCCAGGACCTCCATCACCTCGCCCTTGTCAAAGTTCAGCTCCTCGTCCGTCACAGAGCTGAAGGGGTACAAGGTCTGGACTGTGTGGAGGGGCTTGCTGCAGGGCCCCGATTGGCCGTTGACCAGCACCGCCGCTCCGCCCACCCGCTGGTAGCCTGGCGACGGGTCCCCCGAGGCCGCCTCCCCCTCCCCTTCCTCCAGGACGTAGTTGGAGGGGAACCAGCCCACCTGACCGCCGGAACCGCCCCGCCACCAGCCGTCGCTGCACTTCTCCATGACGACGACCTTCGACCCCTTGACGAGAGTCAACTCGTCTTCGCGCTCCGCCACGTAGGCAAACTTCACCAGCGCCGGGATGTTGAGGTCGTAGATGCGTTCGGCCCCGCCCCCTCCGCTGCCATTGGACAGGAACTCTGCGTCGGTGCTCGGCGTGGGGGAGGCATCGCGGGCGCTGGTCTTTCTCTTAGTCTTGCCAAGACCTGAGAGAGAGGAGGAGAGGGAGGGAATTACCCACTGACTCCGTAGATCATCGGATATTATTGTATGCATATAGAAAGCAACATACATACACAATCAACTCATTGTGCTAACAGACGAAAACACTGAAAATAACATCTCAGCATAACTCCTTTCAAGCTTGTTAACCCTAATCTGTAGAGCTGAGGCGAACATCCTTTCGAACTTTAAACCGGAACTCTCCGAGAGGGTGAGTGACCAGTCAGAAGAGGATGCACTTCACCACATCTGACGAGAGAGGGGCATTAATTAGAACCGCTGGTGTTTGCAGGAGCTGGCTCTCTCAGAGGCCGCGAGCAGTAAACACTTCAGGGCGAGCGAGGGAGCGAGGAGTATCGAGCCTTTCTAGCACCGAAGAGGCCGTGAGTGCTGCTGGCGTATTGGGTAGCCATGCTAATTCCCACCTAGCCACCACGTTGCCCGGGCCCCCTTCTGATACAGGAAGTGCAGATCGGATGACGCCTGAGAGGACCTGGCCCCCTCGCTGGAAAATGCTGACCCCTTCCTCCCCAACTTCTTTCCTACACCGCTGTCGACTTTCCATCCGCATATCAACCCCTGCCTCTCTCTGCCTCTCTCTGCCTCTCTCTCTGCCTTTCTCTCTGCCTCTCTCTCTGCCTCTCTCTCTGTCTCTATCTCTGTCTCTCTCTCTGTCTCTCTCTCTGTCTCTCTCTCTGTCTCTCTCTCTGTCTCTCTCTCTGTCTCTCTCCCAGAAGGGTCTTTATGAATGTAGCTCTCTGGAAAAACACATGGAACGTCAACACATCTATACCGCATCTCTTAGCCCGCTACTACGGTTCATAGCAGTGTGACTCAAACCCGACCCTATGGTGTGTGTGTGTGACGCAACACCTGACAAAGAGCTGGTAAATAGTGAGGAAACACTGAAAGTGCAGCCACGTATGTCTAGCCAAAGTCAACCTCAGCAAGGAAGACGCCTCACGGAAGGTCACAAACAACACCTCCCTATCTCTCTCTCTCTCTCTTCTCAGATTCCTTCCTTCCCCCACTCAAGCATGAAACGAGACCAGTCAGTCTTTGTGTGACCTGTTCCAGAAGCTTCCCTGCACCCCCCCCCCCCCCCCCCCCCCCCATGCGTGAACGAGAGCAGGGCTTTCAGCAGGAGAAGGGCTTCCGTGCGTGTGCTCCCTGTGGGCCACCGGTCCTTGGAACCACCCGGAAGACGCATCGCATGCAAATGGTACAATGGCTTCGACTCGCCCCGGGGCACGCGTGGGTGGGCTCAGGGATTCGAGGTGCGTTTGTTCCGATACATACGGTTTAACGGCAGACTGCCACGGGAAGCATCTGTCACGCTAGTCGGAAACGACACGGAGCACACATCCAAGGGCAAACTGGACACATGACTAGGTACAGGACATACTTCAATGTATGTTTTGTTTTTAAGTAAAAAAAAAAAAAAAAGGGTTACATTCCCAAGCAAAACCTTGTGGAATCAGATTCAGCTCTGTGCGAGTGGCAGTGTGTGTGTGTGTGTGTCTGTGTGTGCCATCAGGCGGTGGCACACACACACCGCACTGGGTTGAAGATGGCTCGATGTGTCATGCAGTAGGAAAAAAAGACCTGCCATTGATTTGGGAGGCAGTGACCTGAAGCGTGTGAGGGGGGGGGGGGGGGGGGGGGAAGGAGCACGGCTGGTGAAATACCAGCACTTAGCCCCTGCCCAGCAACCCTCCACCAGCCCTCCGTCTCCCACAAACAGACCAGACAAGACATTATTTATGGATTCCACAAAAAATAACTGGGGAGGGGGGGGGCGGAACAGTGCTGGAATAACATTTCAGTTTCCTTCATGTGGAAAAAGGAAAGAAAAGCATGAGCAGAAATCTGGATGTATACACACAGACACACACTTTGATACACGCATTCATGCAAGCACACACACCAAGTCACAGCAATGTGTCACACAAATCAACTGATGAGTGACAGTATGGAACGTTCCTTTTGCCCCCCTGCCAGCTGCAGGGCCGGCCACAACGCCACGCTACTCTCGCCCGCTCCACGACAAGAACACGTGTACAATAGCTTAGCGCAGGTGAGTAACGCGACATTCAGCCCACCTCCAGCGAGAGCACACTGCCCAGCCTCGTCCACAGCTTCGGGTACGTGGGTACGGGGCGTCTGATGGGTGAGCTAAAGCTGGGTCGATGAGATGTTGCGTGGTGACGACTCAAGACACAACCAACCCTCACCCAGGTGTGCGTTCAACACTGGCGGTTTAACAAGAGAGCTACAGCACTTCCAGTCTTTTAATCCAGCGTGTACCTGGAGTATAAATACTGTTGGGATTTTGTATTCAGTATATATTTTCGATATTTCCCAAAACGAATGGAACCATATAGGTGCCTATGGGGAGAATGATGAACCGGTATGTCCTTCCGCAAAAAACGTTCAGTCACTTGCGGTTGACAAACAGCGAGACATTAGTTGGCCCTTGCACACGGAAACTCTAAGCTCAGCAGTGCTGAGTGCCGTTAATGTTCTCCATTAACGCCGACTCATGAGGACAGAGCCTTCTCCTTCACCTGCAGCTGTGTGCCGTAGGATCTTTCCAGAGTGTCATGGACAACAGGCACAGCCGGCATCGTTTTCCTACACAGGATTTTTGGCAACTTTGGCAGTTTTCACCTCGTGGCACACGACAGAGCCGCAGGACAGCGATGTCTTTTCCGCGCGATGCAATTCACTGACTCATGGAGCCGTTGAGCGTGGCGTGGCTCTCTGAGGTCACTGCGGTTGCCCCGCGCACTGATTTTGCACGAGCCGACGTCATCTAGAAAGGTCTGTGGAATTATGACTGCCCAGGACCGGCTGAGTTATTCTCTCATTTTATCTCCTGCTCTCCTTTCTCTCTCTCCCTCTCTCCTAGGTGTGCAAAGACACCGATTAATCATAGGGCCGACCGAAGCTTCATCTCCTCCCCTGATTGATTTTTTTTTTCTTAGGGGGGGGGGGGGGGGAGAAATCTAACTGTAGCAGAAGGGGAGGGATATGGTCAGCCATATCCTGAAATACAAATCACAGAGGAAAGTCAAATGTAAAAAAGATGATAATCAGGTTTCGCCGGCAACTCATTTTCTTTCAATTACAATTTTTGTCTCTGGCCAGGGGGGGGGGGGAGGGCTGAAGGGAGGGGGGGAAGGAATCCTCTCCGAGTGCTCGCTGAAAGAACGAGGGAGGTTATGAGAGCTGGAGAGATGGCGAGGGGGATAAAGAGGAGCGCTCGCTTATCTCCCAGATGATCCCTTTGAGGTAGAAAACCCCCTCTGACGATCTGTCGTGTGAGGAGTCACAGCCAGAGCCGCCTCGACGCGGGCCGTCTCCCCCGTCTGTTCCCGGCTCAGAACGCCACGCCGCCACGGATCTCCGCCACTCCAGGAATTCCACCTGGTACCGGCGAGCGCATCTCAAACGTTCCGCGGGGAACTCCCAGGACGGACAAAGAGTAGCTACCGACCCTTGGCGATGCGTTAACGCCGAGGCGCAATAGGGACCTGTGGCGTGGCGACAGTTCTCACTGGATGAGGGGAGGGGGGGGGGGAACAGACAGGCGTCGTTAAGTTGTCGAGTTCAATCCAGAGAGATACAAGTCAAAGCACAAATGCCAGAGGTCCAAATCAAGGCCCTGGGGCCAAATCTGGAAAATCTGCACGAGAAAGGAAAGTTGACTTGATATGCAGACAACTTAAAGAGAGGTGGGATGTAGACACATACGCATATATCCGGCCCCCTGATGTCATTCTCATTCCCCCGGTGTTGCCCTGAGTGAAATTGAGTTTGACACCCCTGCTCTAAGCCGTACTGATTAGCACCCCGATTAGACACCATGATTATTCCACAAGAATTAGTGTTGAATCCACTCATCTGATTAAACCACCATTTGTATGTTGCTTTGTTTTGCTAGACAGGCCGCAAACGTGCACACGGCATGGTGTGTTTGTCTCTAGCATGGTGAGCACGCTCAGAGACTGATAGCAGGAAAGACAATGTCAGCCTGATGGTATTTGGAGTGTCAGGAATTCACAGTACGGAGCCCTGGACACTAACAATCACGCTCTGACACTTCATCTCCCAGGGTGCACGGGAGGAGCGGCGAGCTCACTAAGAGCCGTGCCACTCCATCACTACAGCCGGCCCGCCGGAGTGGCCATGCCTCTGTCTTAAAGTACTTTGTCTCTCGCCAGCGCTGACAAGATTATCTCATCACTGAGCTGGCTCCTGCATGGGAACAAAGAGTGCCCCCCCTCCCCCCCAGCACCCTCCCTCCCTGCACCCTCCCTCCCAGCACCCTCCCTCCCTCGCTCCCTCCCTCCCTTAATCCCTGAAATTCTGTCAGGATTCTATTTATTTATCACTGGCAGCTCCTGGTCGGCGGCTACATTGATTTGGGAACCGTCACCGTTTGTGTATTGCTGTTATTTATTAACCCTGAGGTCTTATCTACGACACTCCTGGATCAGTCCAAAGACAGAGCACAAAGAGGACACTTTTCAACTTGGAGAAGCATTTTTTCAAAGAATAAGAGTTTCTTTTTCAAAGAATAAGAGTTTCTTTTTCAAAGAATAAGAGTTTCTTTTTCGACTTTGGGTGAGCGTGTCACTCTTCAGAATGTGGCACGTTAGCAAGTGTACTCTCCGGTGTTAGCCTGTAGCGTTAGCGTACCACCAGAGAACACGTGGCCCTTAACCTCTCGCTCTTCTAGGAGCTGCTTGACACGTCGAGGCAAGTTGGAGGTCACAGGGTGCATTCCACTGACAGTGAGCGACGGACGGACGGACGAGTTCCACAAGTTGAAAGAGCCTGACGTCGTTGAGGGATAGCTTTGGAGGGCGGAGGAGTCAACAAGGCTATTTTTAACAGTCTACTTCAAAACGAAGAAAAGAAATCCTGAACGATGGCCAAATCCCACCAACGAGGTCCAAATTTGTATTTATTCTTCATCAAACTGAAGTTTGACACGCTTAGCTGAGTTCAAATCCGCCCTAGCTTAGAGAAGCTATATTTGACCCAAACTGAGGTCAGAGGTCAAGTACTGACACAACAACAACACAACAACCATCCTGTCAAAAGTCCCTTAACATGTGGCATCAGTCTCTCTCCATGTGTCCTACATGAACACCACCTCCTGTACACCCCGTCACTCACGAGCAGTAACAGTTAAATCAATAATCCATAAACTAGTTTTTAGGTATACCAGCTGAAGAGGAAGATGAATTTCATAACACTGTTCGGCATTAAACCTGACATTTGGAATCATCTTCAAACTCTTGTTTACTGCTTCCTCCACCTCCTCCAAGCGCGCATCTGGAACTGATCAAAATGCCAAGGCCGTCCCCAGTATCCACTTACGGAGGTTCATTAATTAGCTTCAGCGCCGGCGTAGCGTTCCGGACGAGGCGTTCTAATCCGAGCAGGTCTCGAGCCAGGCCTTTCTCTGGCTCTTCAAGCCTCATTAACACCCCCTCGGCTCTGAGAGGAACCTCCAGACGTTCGATCCCGAGACTTCACCTAGCCCGTAATGAATAGCCTGAGAGACCAGCTACCATCCACTCGCCTCCCTCCCTCATCCCCCCTTCCCCACCCCCACCACCACCACCACCACCACCTCGTTTGATAAGCCTTTCGACGCTGACCTCCTGGAGGAGCTGTTGCTGAGGGGAGCTCATTAGTGCACGGTGCGATGGTTCTCAAAGAGCAGTGCGTCCGCACGGAGGCCGTGATGGGGCTGAGCTGCAGGGTGGCACGGCTGGGGCAGAGGACAACCACAAGCCCTCTCACGGGTTAAACACTCCGCCACCACACTGCCAACAGCACTGGTGTAGTGGTGTCTGGGTAGGTGGGTAAACAGTGACTTTTAGAAGGTTCCCAAGCGATCCCGACGCATAAATCAAGTCGGGTTGATAAACAACGTTTAAAAGAGTGCGCCGGTGATACTACGCATAAGTCGATGTGAGGTTCGCGGCTCTTCGCAGTCGAAGAACCATTTCCACAAAATGAACCACTGGGAAATAACATTATTTGAACATAGGCTGCTGGCTAGTTCTGTCGAGCTTGAATCTAGCTCAAATTTAAGAGGTTATATATGGCAAGTCATCTTCCCCTCCCCTTTCCTCTAGGGTGGCTATACTCCGTATAGCTGAGTAGACGCAGCATCACAGCTCTGGCCCTGCACCACTTCGGCTGCTGCACGGATCTTGAACCAACTTCCCAAAACATCCCTGAAGGGACTTGGCCTACGAGGTCAACACCCAAGAGCCGCAGTTCCAAATATCTCAAACCCTGAAAACAGGTTTGGACTTGTGTGGACCATGCGACAAACAGATGAGCCTTCACCTCCCACTTCCTCCCCCCCCCCCCCCCCCCCCCCCCCCCCCCCACCTCCCCCCTCACAGCCTCATGGAAGGAACTTACCGAGGGTGTCCTTCAGGTTCTTGACCAGCGAGCCCTTCTTCAGGCTGTTCTTGCGCTCCACGTAGTTGGACGGCACGTAGCCCGTCAGGTTGGCGGCGTTGCGGACACGCCACCACGTCTTGGAGTCGTCCAGCAGCCACAGGCGCTCGTTCTTCCTGATGTCCAGCTCCTGGTCCTGCTGGGCCGTGTAGTCCCACTTGGCTACAACTATCACCTCCTCCGTCATCTTTCATGGAGTCGCCTCTGGGGGACAAACACACGGGGGGGGGGGGGGGTCAGGGCGGGGTTAGAGGGTAAGGCTAGCGCCACCACTAGCGCCGGGACTTTGTTTGCGGTTGGTGCATTGTGTGTGTGGGGAGATGTGGGTCATTTTTCTTAGAAGCTAGTCTGTGTGTGTGTGTGTGTGTGTGTGACTGGCCAGACAGATGTTGTTAGACATCTGTCGCGTGTCTCGGTTATCCTCAGGATGCAGGCGTTCCTGGTTGGCTGACACGCCAAGTTGTGTGCGTGTCTGCGTCTGTGTGTATGTTGTGTTTCACAATTCAACATGTATAAATAAATGCAATCAAGGAATGGGTCTCTCTCTCCCTCTCTCTCCCTCTCTCTCCCTCTCTCTCCCTCTCTCTCCCTCTCTCTCCCTCTCCCTCCCTCTCTCCCTCTCTCTCCCTCTCTCTCCCTCTCTCTCCCTCTCTCTCCCTCTCTCTCTCTCGCCCACGTGGGACCCTGTTCTCCATCACGCCGAGTGCCTCTCCCTTCTCATGAGCATTTCTTATTCATCCTAAACGTCTTGAATTATTCAGCAACACCCCGAGAGGAGCACGGTGCCATGTTAAATGAGTCTATAAACACACGACTTATGGCGCTGGAGGGAGAGTAAGATAGGAAGGAGAGAGAGAGAGAAATAGGGGGGAGGGAGGAGAGAGAGAAGGGAGAGGAGACTGGCAGTACCATAAGGCCCCCCGGCCTAATAAGGAGCACATCAAACAAACCCAGGCAGGTAGCCACTCCTTCACTGGAGAACAACAAGCTTCGGGCGTTTTCTATTTTGGGGGCTGGAGGATGGGGGAGAGAAGGGGGCTGGAGGGTGGGGAGAGAGGGGGGGGATTGAGGGTGGCTTGAGGGTGGGGAGGAGGATGGCTGGAGGAGGAGGGGGGGGGTGGTACAACATGGAGAGGGAAAAAAGAGCGGGAGAAGAAAGACAGTGAGGAGCGGGGGAAAGTAGAAAGTGCAGGAGGGAGAAAGTGAAAGGCAGAGACGGAGGAGAGAGAGATTTCTAGAAACAAGAGAAGCGCCGAGAGGCGCCGAGGAGGAGGGAGAGAGACGGCGCCGCCGGGGGGGGGGACCGGGGGGGAGAGATGGACGGAGAGAAAGAGCGAGGGACAAACGACAGAGGGAGACAAGAAGACGGGGCGACAGAGAGGCACAGAGAGAGTCGGTGACCTTCAAAAGTGCTTACGGGCTCGCGTCCCTGGAGAGGCTGTGCGTCACACACAGATACTGCCGCCCCAGGCCGTTCTCTCTCTCTCTCCGCTGTCACTCAGAGCTCGGACGCCCAATCATCCTGACACGGCCGTGAGCCGGAACATCCCTCCCCCACCCCCGCCTCCACCGGGGACACCCAAAGCACCAGCATGGGTAGGAGGTAGAGAGAGAGGGGGTGGGGGAGGAGTTAAGAGTGCAGGGGGGGGCTGAGACGGCGCTGCAAGCTTCCAGAAGTGTCACAGTAAACACTGGCCACTTGTCAGCCGAGCGTGGCCGGTCTTTGCCCCCCCTCTCGTTGGGTTAAGCCGCGACTCTGGAGGGGGAATCACAGTGATGCACTCCTGGGTGGTGCATCCTGACTGCTGGTTCCACCCAGGTCACGCTTCTCCTTTCATGACACACAGTTGTCAGTGGGGCCTGTGTTCAGTGTGTGATCTGAATTAGAGGCAGACTAATTTATCGGGACTATAACAGATATAGGCCTATCGGGGGTCGGCGATATGCGCCAATTTGAGAAAGAAACTGAAGTTCTATAGGCACAATTTTATGTTTTTTTTCTTCATGCGAGTTAAATATTCTGTTCTGTTTGTGGGGCTTTTTTGGTTTAGTTAATTTAGAATAAATTAAGTGATGAAGTACTAGTCAGACTCATTCTGTATGTTACATTTACATTTATGCATTTAGCATAGCATAAATTTTATCCAAAGCGACTTCCAAGAGAGAGCTTTACAAAAGAGCATAGGTCACTGATCATAACAACGAGGTAGTCCCAAACATTGCAAGCAGCCAAAACATGAAGCATACATTGCGTAAAACTAAACAAGTGCCAAAAGGGAAGACCCATAAGAGCATGTTAAAGTCTGTTGTTAAAAAACATGACATTTCCTGCCTCCATTACATATACAGTGCCCTCCAAAAGTATTGGAACAGTGAGGCGAATTCCTTTATTTTTGCTGTAGACTGAAAACATTTGGGCTTGACATCAAATAATGAACGTGAGACCAGAGATCAACGTTTCAGCTTTTATTTCCAGGTATTTACATCAGGATCTGATGCACAACTAAGAAAATATCACATTTTGTTTGAATCCACCCATTTGTCATGTGAGCAAAAGTATTGGAACAGATATACTTAAAACATATTTAAGTGAATAAGACTTAATATTTAGTTGCAAATCCTTTGCTTTCAATAACTGCAGCAAGTCTGTGACCCATTGACGTCACCAAACTTTTGCATTCTTCCTTTTTGATGCTTTCCCAGGCTTTCACTGCAGCCTCTTTCAGTTGTTGTTTGTTTTGTGGGGTTCCTCCCTTCAGTCTCCTCTTAAGCAGGTAAAATGCATGCTCTATAGGGTTTAAGTCTGGAGATTGACTTGGCCAGTCTAATACCTTCCATTTCTTGCCCCTGATGAACTCCTTTGTTGTTTTGGCAGTGTGTTTTGGGTCGTTATCTTGCTGCATGATGAAGGCTCTGCCAATCAGTTTGGTTGCATCTTTCCTTAAATTGGCAGACAAAATGTTTCTGTAGACTTCCGAGGTCATTTTGCTGCTGCCATCATGTGTTACATCCTCAATGAAGATTAATGAGCCCGTCCCAGAAGAAGCCATGCAAGCCCAAGCCATGACATTACCTCCACCGTGTTTCACAGATGAGCTTGTGTGTTTGGGATCATGAGCAGTTCCTTTCTTTCTCCAAACTTTAGCCTTTCCATCACTTTGGTAAAAGTTAATCTTTGTCTCATCAGTCCATAAAACTTTGTCCCAGAATTTTTGAGGTTCATCTCTGTACTTTTTGGCAATTTCCAGCCTGGCCTTCCTATTCTTCTTGCTAATGAGTGGTTTGCATCTTCTGGTGTAGCCCTTGTACTTTTGTTCATGAAGTCTTCAGCGAACAGTAGATAGTGATACCTTCACTCCTGCCATCTGGAGGTTGTTGCTGATCTCACTAACAGTTGTTTTAGGGTCTTTCTTTACAGCTCTCACAATGTTTCTGTCATCAACTGCTGATGTTTTCCTTGGTCTACCTGTTCGACGTCTGTTACTTAGTACACCAGTAGTTTTCTTCTTCTTCAGGACATTCCAAATGGTTGTACTGGCTATGGCCAATGTTTCTGCAATGGCTCTGATTGATTTTCCATCTTCTCTAAGACTCACAATTGCTTGTTTTTCACCCAAAGACAGCGCTCTGGTTTTCATGTTGTTTTCACCTCTGAATACAGTCTGCATATACAAAACCTATCTAACCCAATCTGAACCTGAGTGTAGACATTCAGTGGTATTTATTGATTGAATAATGTATGTAATAGGACACACCTGGGCAACAAAACACACCTGTCAGTCACATGTTCCAATACTTTTGCTCAAGTGACAAATGGGTGGGTTCGAACAAAAAGGTGATATTTTCTAATTTGTGCATCAGATCCTGATGTAAATACCTGGAAATAAAAGCTGAAACGTTGATCTCTGGTTTCACATTCATCGTTTGATGTCAAGCCCAAATGTTTTCAGTCTACAGCAAAAATAAAGGAATTGGCCTCACTGTTCCAATACTTTTGGAGGGCACTGTATTTGTGTGTTTGATAACCACATTTGATCATAGCAAATAAATTGTGTTTTCGGGTATCTTTTTTGATATGATATGCAGTATATGTACACACAAGAATATCCGCATTGGACATTATGTATTCCCAAAAGGTATTGGAATCAGCCCTAAACATCCAGTGTCTGGATAATCAAATTCAACCCAAACCCCCGAGTTCATCATCTACTGACATCCACCATCTCTCTCTAGAGGGAGAATGTTTGAAACGAGGAATGTTCAGAAGCATTCATTTCCATTTTTGCGCCTGATATTTATAGCTCTGCGCACCAGAGCTGTCGAATATGTTCAAGAAAGCCACCGTTGTTTGGTGGTGGTGGTTGGGGGGGGGGGTGATGATGTCGCATTTCAGGAATCCTCCGCTTAGTCACCCGAGAGTCGACTGCCATGTTGAAACGTCACCATGGCAGAGATGCTGACCTCAATGTCTCTCTGGTTGAATAACTGCGAGATGTAAGGCAGTATGAAAATGCCAATCCATCGTTTGTGCTTAAATATCACCAAAACCGGAATGCTAGTCTATTTGAATAAAATATAATTGCATTCATTAAGCAGTGCATTTTCCTTAAAAGCACAGGTGGTTACACCTGTTCCAACAGTGCCTGTGCAACGTCCGTGTGCAGCCAGAGCACATGTTTGACCCCAGCCTGGCCTGTTGCTGCTGGGTTTCCCGTCCTCCGCTTCCCTGACATCCAAACACCTCCTTACATAGCAGCCACACGCACATCCCAGGCACTGTCTCGCAGAGAGAGCCTACACCGGGAACAACTCCCCAAATCCATAAGGAGAGCCTGCAGCAGACGACAGAATCGGCTTCGATGCATTTCAAGAACACCAATCCAGTAATAACTGTCTCCAATGGCGGTTGTGTGAGGTATGAAGGTTGCCAGGTTGGGGGGATTTCCCCTTGGGAGAGCAGGACTGGCTGGATGAGTATGGGAACCAGTTCCCCCATGATGGAATGAGCTCTGGACTCCAGTACCCTAACGGGTTTAAAACGGAAATTCCCAATCTTATTTCGCTCTAATCCAATCAGAGGGGCCTTTTATTAGTTTGTGGCAGCAGAGGGGAAAGCATGGGAGAAGTAAGATGGAGATGGAGAGAAAAATGTGTCCTAGCTCAATCAAGCACGTGCACGTGCACAGTCGACAACACTGCCAAGTCTGACTGTGCTAACAAAGACGGAGCAGAGAGTGGAGGAAAACGGCCTGTGTTGGATGGAGACTCCCCAGCCTCACGGCCGCCAGCCGGGGCGGGCGCTCGTGACCTCCGCGGGGAGCCAGAGGTCAGAGGGGCTCCGAGCCGCCCCGCGTGGCACAGACGCTTTGGCTTCAGCTCCGCCTGCCAGCTGTGCCCTCTCGCCTCGCGTCCCGTTGACGCGGCGATGGGTCGCGGCTCACCTGGGCTTAACCCCCCCCCCCCCCTCCACAGGAGGGGCCAGGCCCCGGTCGTGCTATGCCAACGGAACGACATGTCAGCGAGGGACGAATGATTTAAGAACGACTGCGTTCTTAAAGCATACCACCGGAGCACTACTCAACACGTGCCACAGCAGTAAACAATGTCTGTGGGTGTTCTCCTCCGGGTGTGGATCCCGTGTAGCGTGTGGATCCCGTGTAGCGTGTGGGAGCTTGAGAGATCCCAGCGGGGCTGAGGTCTCTGTGGGCGGCAGGCTCGTCTCAGCGCAGGCCTGCTTGCGCCCCGGGGCTAGCTAGCTTTGGCTTCACGGTAAAAACAGGCGGGCGGAACTGAAGCAGTGACGGTGCGCAGGCCCCCACCACCGCCACAGCAGCTGGTGGACTAACAAGAGCCCTGCGAAGACCTGCTGAACACTGCTGAGAAACAACCTGGCATCTGCTAGAGGGAGAGAGAGAGAGAGAGAGAGAGAGAGAGAGAGAGAGAGAGAGAGAGAGAGAGAGAGAGAGAGAGAGAGAGAGAGAGAGAAAGAAAGAAAGAGAGAGAGAGACGGGGGGAGGGAGGGAGGGAATGAGAGAGGGTTAGAGAGAGGCTGGGTGAGATAGTAAAACAGAAGGGTGTACAGAGGGAGATAAGTGCATGGAGGGCAGGAAGGCAGAGAGGGCGGGCGGGCGAGAGCAAGTCAGCAAGGGAGAAGGAGGGAGGGAGAAACAGAAGAGTGGAAAGAGAGAGATAAGTACACAGGGAGGGGGAGGAAGGGAGAGAAGAGGGGAGCTAAAAATAAAAACACAAGCTCTCTTTATTAATATTCTGCCCCATAAGGGGACTTTAGTTTCAGTGTGATCACTAAAGCCCAGGCGCAATAATCCTGCACTCTGCCCCAAAATCCCCCTCAGCATCGTTGTTGTCCTTATCACAGTATAATCTCTGCTCTTGGATCCGTCTGCCAGCTCCAGATGAATTCATGGCTTCTGTTCAGTCAAGCTTGCTACCTGGTGCCGTATGGAACGGTAGAAAGTGGTTCAGGAACAGTGGTGCATCATGGCTGGGACTTTAAAAGCATCCTAAAAATGTCTCAGCTCACTTGGGACACAGTCTCTGCCCTGGCTTCAACAGGCTCCAAACAGCAAAGAACTGTGGTGGAATTCAGGTGTTCTGCTGCAGGCTTTGGGTTTAAACCATGGGGGGGGAGGGGGGAAGGAGGGCGAGAGACAGACAGAGAGAGAAAGACGGGGGGAGGGAGAGAGAAAGAGAGAGAGAAAGAGAGATTGTGTGTGTGTGTGTGTAAGAGAGTGAGTGAGCGAGTGACTGAGTGAGTGAGTGAGTGAGTGAGTGAAGGAGAGCGCGTGAGAGCGAGCGAGCGAGGATTTGCACGCAAAGTAGTCAACCAACAACGCAGGTGGAGTGTAACATCCAAATGCAACGATCAAAACGACCAAAACACTGATTTGTGGGTATTGGGTGGAGAAACAGATAAAGAGAAGAATAAAGGAAGGCAAGAGGTGACCATTTTATACCAGGGCCTGTCTTCTGATACTTGCCGTGTCAGATTTCAGTCTGGTCTCTCTCTCTCTCTCTTCCTGTGGCCCAGAGTCAAACATGTGACTTGTACTGAGAGCCAGCTGCTGGGAAAGGCTTGACCTCCAGAGGCAAGGAGGATGAGGGAGGGGGTAGGTGCCTGGAGAAAGAGAAGGAGGCCATGGCAGCAACAGAAGGCGACCCCTGCACACAGGAAGTCAGAGTCGCGATCCCCCGTGACCCCTGGGAGCGCCGCGAGAGCTGTCACAACACAAACAACCCATTGAGTGCCTCGGGGTCAAAACTGTACGCCCGCAGGCTGGGAAAGCGACGCCGCTACGCTAGCTAAGAGACGTTCCTCGGCATACACAAACGTCTTCCCTCGGTCTCGTGAAGACTTATCGCTCTGTGAACTCTCACAGCCTCCCGACGCTTGGCGACGCAAAACACCCCCCCCCCCCCCCCGACATCGAGGCAAAGTGTTTGAATTGTACTCTTCATTGTCTCAGCGAGAGTTGTCCTTGGTGCGCTCCAACTGAGCTCCACAGACTGTTTAGCATTCAAAGCCAATCTGCACGCGAACACAAGAACAACAGATAAAACATCCAATTACGCCTGGTGAGATCCATATCTTTAATAGACTATAACTTCTAAAAGGCTGGGCGGGAGGGCTTACAGGCATTTATGTGGTTTAAAAAAAAAACTAACGTCACCTCAATTAGAGGAATTGCTCCACAAGAGCGAAGATGAATGGAGGGGGAGAGAGGGAGAGAGAGGTCCTGTAAAAATGTTCTGACCTTTTAAAGAGCTTTTCACCATGGCGCTAGGAAGGCTAAATGGAGTTGAATCATGCTGGCTCTTCCAATCAGCCTCCCCTCGTTCTTCTACGCCAAATGCCTGCCGAGCACGACAGGGGATAAGAGCTGCTTGGAGGGTCCACCACAGCATTAAAACCCTGACGCTACAGGTCAAATTCAAGCCCCAATGTTTAAGTGTGGCCCCCCCCCCCAAAAAAAACAACGGGTAGTAGGTGGTAGTGTGGGTGGGCGGATGCGCCTGTTAAGGGCGCGAGTGTGTGTGTTTGCGTGCGTCAAAAGGACAGTAGCCAGGTGAGTCACAGTTCGAGTGGGGAAGGTTTTCAGCACTGAGTTTTCATTTTAAGGCCCAGTCTCTCAAGCCCCGCCAGAGGCAACGCACAGCACTGCCCACGTCTATAAATATCACCAACCAACCTGCAGGACCACAGACCAGACAATAACTCTAGATGCTAGTTTCAGTTTCAGACCAGGTTATTTAAGGACAGCCGTCCCCCCCGGACCACCTCCGTCGCACAAGGCCGTTTGAACTCGTGGGATGAGATTGTCCTTCATACGTCTTCTTTGCTAATGACCAAGCTTCCTTTTAAAAAGGAGGGATCGCTTGGCTGCCAAAAGGCAAATCAATTGGAAAACGAGGGGCATTTGTTCCTCTGCCAGACAGCAGTCGTGGTGTGATCAATCTCACTGTGCCTGATTTCAAAACACGGCAGAGCCCTTCAAGCCGTCGGCTTGAACGGAAACGCCAATTTGACTGTACGTGGGAGGCAGAATGTCTTTGTGGTACAGCTCTGTGGAAACAGTTGCCAACAGGACCAAATGAACCGATCCCAAATAACGGATTTGACCTTGAGAGCTCGGCCTTAACAGGGCTCTGGGGTAAAGGGAGGATGTTGATCTCTCTCTCTCTCTCCCCATCTCACAATTATTCTCACTCTCCTCTTCACTTCTCCTATTCCCCTTTTTGCAAACACAGAGACACACACGCATTCAGGCTGATCCACACTACACACTACAATCCCACGCTTTCGTTTACACCAGAGATCACGGAACTGAGGCCCCCCCCCCCCCCACACACACACACACACACACTTTTACCAATAGGAGGCCGGCCTCATTGTCCCCCCTTCAATTTTCCCATAGCTGCGGTCTATCCAACCCCTCAACCAATACTGTAAGGGAGGAGGGGGAGGGCAACAAGAGGGGCCTACACAAGAAGAGGTACCCTCCATTTCCACAACCAAGTGTTTCTTTGTAGGAAATGCACAGAAGGTAGAGACGAGAGAGAGAGAGCGAGAGAGAGAGAACGAGAGAAAGAAAGAGAGTATTGAGCAGGACTTGCATCATCCTCACAGTCGGTAGTATTCTAGGAATAGATGGCCGATGGGAGACATTTCCGTAGCCTGAGTCTGAGGTGATGGCACACGGACAGGCAGCAGTGCGAGGATCAAAGCTGCTATCCTTGTACCGGTCGGATCTAGGCCTACATCCAGAAACGTATCTCTCAAAGACTTCCATGTATTGGTGCAGTGAACCAACCTCCCTAAAGAGACAGTCACGAGAGACATAACCTGATTGCTCGCTCATATTGACTGCTTATTTGATGCTAGTCAATTTGCATAAGTGTCGACTAAATGGACAGGCTATCTGTAGTATTTCTGAGGGCTAAGGATGTTTTTGTGTTTTTGATTAAATTCATTCACTTTTGGATTTGGTTTTCTGTGGTTTTAATCATTCCTTTGCAGGAACAGTTCTCTAATACTGTGTTTTAGTTTTAATAAGCGAGGGCCATTTTCCTGTTGGTCCATCACAACATCGGTGATCGAGTTGACATAACGGACATGCGGAGACAGAACACATACAAACATGTTGTTTCTAACGTACACAACACACTGGTTCCATTTTGAACCAGCAATCAGCCAAATCAGTAACAATTAGGAGGGTAACAGTAGTCTGGGAGATGTGGTTCAACAGGGCCAAGAGGTCAGAGGAAGTGAATGTCACTCTGAAGTACACTGGCTTGTCAATAACCCCCCCAAAAACAGGGAAAACCATGGCGAGATGGAAAAGTTTGAGCAGATCACCAAAGTGGAGAACGGACGTAACAGATTTGAGATATGGACATGGGAAGTGTTCCACTCTTTCCATAAACCGTTTTTTTTCCACACACATCACAGCCGAAAAGGAAATAGAGCCACAATTGAGGTTCAAACAAATATTCATCAAAGCAGAAAGCAGAAACTGGTATTTCCATGCACACATTGGAACAAATAAAGGTCAGTAATGAGGACAATCTTGATTTCCAAAAAGGACAACATTGAATAGGCTATTACTTTAGAGAAAAGCTGACCTACTTCAGACTGCCTTCTGGTGTAAATTGAAGGGAATCTAGGATACTGAAGTGAATCATTCCTTCGATTCTCTAGACTTAGTCACCATTCTACAGTACTTGGAACAGACCACTGCAGGTCACAAATGGGAGATGTATGACTTCATCCTTATTGTCATATGTGTACACTTTAGACAGCCCTGCCTTTCTGCTGCTAGATGTTGGCTGGTCAAACATTACAGATGAGACAAACTTGCAAAAAACTGTCATTATCTAAGAGAGGAAGACATGACTCACAAACTTCCAGGGCCCAGCAAAACCATCTCAGCTGTCGTCTGTCAAGGAGCCCCTGAAAAGGTCAACTGTTTCAAAATGTTCAGCACATTTTCCACTTTGTATTCATTTACATAAGAAACGGGAGCAAAATGACTACGTTTGGTATTGGGACCGGAATCACATGCCAGTGAGGCCTATCGGACATCATTTGCAACCAGGGGCCAAACATTATGCAGCGTAGAAAAGTGCACCCACCTGTCACTATGATGAAACACCACCCATTGACGTGAGGAAAAAGTCTAGGTGGGTCTCATTCAAATATCCCTTATGCGGGCAAAAAACATTTGGCTTCATCAAAGAGCCCACTGACTTGAAAAAAAAATCTCTCTAGTCATTTTCTGCCTAGATAACCCCACCACACTGGGACAAAGAGTGCCTCTACTTTACAACCTTTCACAATGATAAAGGACCACTGGCACTTGGGTCATAATATGCAGGTGATTGCCGAGTTCCACATAATTAAATACAACCCTACACCCTAATACCCTGAGCAGGGGGGGGGGGGGGGGGGTCAGTCACATGGCAAACCAGCCGAACACACACTGACACACGCCAGAGCCCTCTCTCGAAGGCCAAACGCCGGTCTCAGTTAACACTCACAAACGGCCGGCTTCAGTAGACCCCTGCTGCCTGCTAGCCACCTGTCAAAACACATGGGCCCTCGATCCTCCCGACAAGCCTTGACAACACCAACATTCATTCATCCCCTACAGTCGAGCCATTCACTCAGGCTGGGCCTCACTGCTCCCCCCTCCCCCTGAGGATGACGCAGAACGGTCCTCCTGGTATCACCTCGTGTAAACCTACCTAAGACCAACAAAGTGCAGTTCATATTGTATTTTAATGACTCCGATGGTGATTTGCACACAACCAGCTTGCAAAGAAGCCGTCATGGATGCGGTCTACCGGACTGCATCCGTTTACAAGGGCAGGCTGACGGCTAGCAATGTGCTAATCTCTCTGGAAGAGGGTTGGCATGGTCTCCTGTGCTCCCTGTACTCTTGCCGTGATAAATCCCTAGTTGGCCCTCGGAAACAAGCAGGCCTGGGTCTGTTTTGGTTCCATGGGGAGAGGTTACAGGCCTCTCTCTACCCCTGGGCCGGTGAGAGAGCTGGAGGCAGACTCTAGAGCCGCAGCAAAGCGTCCTTCAAAGCAGGTCTGCAAACCTGTGCCAAGGTTGCAAGGTACTGGGCTTGTCCCTGCAACTCTACCATAGCTCTGAGTCCTTCTTGCCAGTGGCCATTAGACTCTGTGATAACTCACCATGAGACAAAATACTAGGTGTGCTGTTGGGGAGCCACTCAATCACCTAACCTCAATTCGACCTCACTGCTACCATACTGTTCATTCTCACTCCGAACTGTAATCATACAGCATTGTTTGCACAGACTGTTTTGCACTGTATAATTTTGGTACCAGGTACATCTCACAGTGCGCGATACACCTCTCTCTATTTGATGATTTGATTTATTTATATATCGAGACTGGGTACAGTTTGCTGGTTCATACTACATTCTGTGTCACCTACATGAAATTGTTTTGTTCTTGTCCATATACTATACATGTACTGCCCCCTTGTCCTGTACATATGTGCAATACCCATACTTAAATTTTGCATAGCTGTATTCTGTATCAGTGCTTTGCATATCTTTTCATTTGCATTGTGACACTGCGTATTTTGCAATGGTAACCTGCAACAACACGGACATTTCCCTTCTGGGAGGAATAAAGGGCCTTCGTACCCACCTACCTACTGCACATTCACACATAAGCCAGCAGAGTATTTCCCTGAATAAAGGTTGTCAACTGCGTCACCCTGTTGCCTAGACCACTTCCAGGATGTCCGTGACTATCTAGGTCATGTAGTGTGGACAAAGGCAGAAGAGGTCGTCTGGCTCGAAGTGAGTTTGATATGTCCCGGCTGTTGTCCTCCGATCAGCTGGGAGTTTATCTCATCTCATCTCATGGTTGTGATCCAGAGCAGAGGCTGCTTTGAGCAGCTGCTGACTGCTCTTTGGTAGAGTGGCTGTAGAGGGCCTGAGGGCACACAGTGACGGACTGGACCAGACCTGTATCACCGGGGTAAACCCCGATGCAGGGAGAGTCAAGGCTCACACTCTAACAACATGGTTTTATGACAAGGTGATGGAATTTGCTTCTTAATACGGAAATCTCTCCCTCCCCATACAAAGAAGGAAGAAAGTAAGGAAGGAAGGGCTATATTTCTTCGTAACAGCTGGATTTGTTTCATATTTGTCACCTTCTCCCATAATCATGACACTGGAGTTGTATGTTGGCTTTCAAGGGCCGTTGATACTTTCAGTCAACTGAAGTTTAATATTCCCGCAATGATCTCCAAAATATCCTTATTTGCATATTTTCGACCTCAGTGTTCCCAAAGATGGTCTATTCCACTCTCTGGAGCGCCTTGTGGGTATTCTCCTTCTCTTTTGGTTAGCCTAGCTGGTATAAATAGCACTGCTACATGCTTCTGAAGGGAAAAGAGCTACTTGGAATGCGGGAGCAGCGAGAGTGGTCTTCTCGAAGCTTCCTCAGGGACTGGACCCACAGATGGACGCTTGCCTCAGCCTTAAGCCGACTGACACAAACGATACAATAAGGGAAATAGAACATGTTTTATGTAGATTTGAGATTAAGTGTCTGGCTAGCTTTATCTTGTTTACATTGGAAGAGTTAGATTGATTGAATTTATTCAACGTAAAAAAAAATAAAGAAAATCTATTTTCTTCGTTTACTCTGTATCCTCTGGAGAAACCACTGCCATCCAATTTAATTCAATCCTATCTGTTCAATAATGGATGACTGGTTCCATGGATTCCAGCAGACATTCCTGTAAAGGTCATATTTGACTCATGACTCAGGACTCAGTGGCTGAAGCCGGGGTGGCAAACGACACATCAAGCCTATTCGAAACCAACAGCAAAATGGTGTGGTTTGTCATTACATGTTAAAAAGTGTGATTTAGTGCGTCATGAAACACTTGAAAACCTTTAATTTGAAAATGTAGCAGATACATGCGTAGGTCAGATCATTTCTGGCTGGTGATTTTAGCGTGGATAAAGTTGCTTTCATGATTTCGAGGCAAGTCCTAATTCATCTGGTGGAAACTGACAAACACGAGTGTTTTGGTGTGGTTGTGCGACACACATGCACCAAAAAATAATCTATTTTCTCACTACAAGTGCTACAAAATCTGACAAAGAGAGGATTTGTGCTTTGAGGAGTGCTTTGAAATAAAGAAAAAAAGGAAGAAAAAGACAATCGAGAGAAAAAAAGAAAAAACAGAGTGTGAAACTGAAAGCTAGCCTTAATACCCTGGGAAACAAGGGGCGAAGCAGGCAGGAAGACATTAATGACACATTAAAATGCCGGGAGGAAGCCAAATGGAGATGTTTTCCATAACTATTCACCTGCAGATGGAGCACAATTAGTTTCAATAGACAAAAGGCAGACGCAGCCAAAGCTGGCCCACAGCAAAGCAAAGCATGAAGTTATCATTCATATCCGTAATCTCATTCCAACAAACATATTATAGTTTTTTCCAATTGCTTAAGCACAAATTTGAAAACAGGGCTCACTTTGTGAAAACACAACACACGATTCACACAACTAAATGACACAAGTAGCAGCACACCTCCAATCTTTTGCAAAATGAAACACTTTGTTGAGAACTATAAATGTATAAAAAACAATTTCTGGCACTGTATGCCACACATATGGTTCATAAAATTGAACTGTTTGAACCAGTTACACACTGTTGTGCAAAATTAAACACTTTTACACAAACTATTCTTTTCTAATGATATAACATGCTTGATTTTTTCAGAGATGTTGTTACAGTAGAGTATGTAAAAGTAGTATGTACGTAGTATGTTGACCGAACAACACACAAGACAGATACTGCACACTGCTGAACATATTTACTGTATTTATCCACATTGTCTACGTAAAGGTTGCATTTCATGCAGAAAATCTGAACATATTTCAAATTGAATACTGTATAGTAGGCTATATTTTGTAAACACAGCTAAAACATTTGTGGAGACAAATGAAAGTATTCAGCAAATGAAATACAGTACATTAATTCAATCATTGACTGCTGTGAATGTGTACAAAAAAAGTACTGATGTAACGCATAGTAGGCTACATTTTACTGTACTGTAGACAGTAGAAAATTGTAGTAATCACCATTGCTCTTGTCAAAAAGTCCAAATGACTGTTGCAACAGTATATCTGCTGAGGTTGGGCTGAACTCTCTGTCCAGCCTCTCTCAATGTTGCCCCACTGTTCACAACATGGTCAAACAATGATGTTTGAATATCATTAGATACTGTAAATTTGGCCCTATTCTTCCGCGGCCTCCAGGTCTACCTCTCCCTCTCCCTGCCACTCTTCCTCTATGGGCTCCCCCTCTCATCCTCACTCTCCCTCTTCCTGCAACATTGCCTTCCATTTTTGATGAAGACAGGTACACTGATCTGTTGCCTTTTTATCATGCTTACACCTGATTGGTATGATTACAGTTAAGCACTTTGGTGCTTGCACAGCTGACGCCCGTGTTTGATCCATTCGTTCACATGTGTTGCATTTTACAAGGCAGTGTCTAAAAAAGGCAATGAAGTGACATCATCTTACGTTTCTGTGTCTAATGTAGAAAAGTGTGTTTAGTGATTTGCAAAACACTGTGTGTAGTATTTTGCAAATAGTGTGAGGTTGAGAATGTGCTTATAGTTGTGCAGGTCTGGGCTGCAGTTTTGCTCCTTGAGTGTCAGGTTTCACTAATTGTGTGTTATTTGACATTTTTATGTCTAAGAAATCGGAAAAAACTGAAGGAAATGATTGACTGAAATCATCAACTCTTTTCTCCTCCTCTGCTCAACAGGCTTACATGCGTTGGCAGGCCCAGGTACATAGGAATGACACAAGAATGACATCATGGTGTGCTCATTACGCCAATGACATCATGAAGTGAGCACAATGTTACAGCCTACACTCTCTCACACCTCTAAACATCACTCCAAATATTTCCTGTCAACAAGCAGTAAGCTACCAATAGGGCCTTTTTACACAGATGGATATCATCCTACCACAGTGGAAAACAGCTCTTGTGGTTTTCAGGAAGTGGGTGTCTAATGAGTTCCCAATGAAGGTCCAAGATGTGAGAAACCTTCAACTTCGACCTGCCTTACAGCATCAGGAAATAGCCTTCATCATAGCTGGAACCTGTTCGTGAATAAGTCTCCAAAGAAACAAACCGTTGCAAACAATGACATCTCTTGGATTGGGAGTCAGATGGCTGAGCGGTGAGGGAGTCGGCCTAGTAATCAGAAGGGTGCCGGATCGATTCCCCGCCGTGCCAAATGACGTTGTGTCCTTGGGCAAGGCACTTCACCCTACTTGCCTCGGGGGAAATGTCCCTGTACTTACTGTAAGTCGCTCTGGATAAGAGCGTCTGCTTAAATGACTAAGGGTAAATCTCTTCACAGAGTCAGTATTGGGGTCAGGCCTACAGCCCATCATGCCAGTTTAATGCCATCTATTTGCTTCCAAGCCTACAGTAAGAAGGGACAAGGGCGCAGGTTACTAGAGAGCCTAAGGTCTTAGTTATGAAGAAGCTCGGACACATTGGGCAAGCAGGTAGGTGACTGTCTCTGAAAATAATGAATTTAAAACCGTTTTACAGTTTTGCAAATAGGCTCCACTTTTGAAATGTTGAGGTGGTAAGTTATTGGTGGGCCCAGTTCATATCAGGGTAAAGACAAGACTAAAAACTCTGCACTACTACGTAGCCTAGGGTAGTATGACTTCAGTGATTTCGATTAACCCGTATAAAATATCATTTTTCAGGATGTATTAACGAACAATGTATCCTGCCACAGCACAGGTCCTGAGATGGTGAGTGAGTAAGACCACTTGCTGACTTGTGGTATCCACCCATTTTACCCTTAGCCCTAACCCAAGCTGTTAGTAGCTGCAACATGTGTCAGAATCTCGGAATTGAGTTTATTGGACCCGCATTTTCCAACGTGATAAATGTCTGTATCCACGATCCCATTGTCTTGAATGCAAGACAAGTTGTAGTACGACATCGTAGGCTTTTGTGGTATCATGATTTCAAATATGCACTAACTGCTTGATAGTATTCAATTTTCATACCCTGCTAAACCGTTATATAGGCTAGTAGAACAAGAGTCTGTAGAAGAGGACTGCTAAACTTACAGCTAGCTAGCTTTCGCTACAAGTTGCTCACAGTGGACTATATCAACTTAATGTTTGATATTACGGTTGCACTTAAAAGCCCTTTCAAAATAATATGTAACCCGACGTAATTTTACGTTTTGTCCATTCTAAAACGAGCAATCATATGGCATCATACCAGTACCAGTCATGGAGCTATTGTACCAATTTGGACAAAGCCGCGGACTGATAGAGGTAGACTAGGCTATTAAAAAACCGCATGGACTCACAAGAACAATAGTGTCCTCGATCCCGGAATCTAAACCGTGAACTTCCCAATTGGAATGATTTTACAACTATGTTACCAAATTTCAGTAAAAGAAAATTTGGATTTGCTCGATGTGGTTCCCTAAACTAACCCGTCATCACCGACTGCACCTCCCGTATAAAAGCGACCAACTTACTTTGCTATCAGTTCGTTTCGTTAGAGCGTGGATGTAAGCAAACCTTACCTTGGCGGTTCCTCCAGTTATATCGAAGGCACGTATGAGATATGGAGATGTAGGTAATTTTTTTCAGTTTTGCAAAGTCGGTATTCGTTGGGAATCTTATTTAATTTTTCTTTTTTCGCCTGCTCATGTAAGGCCTGTCAGTCTCCTGCTCGCTGCCTCCTCTAGGCTTCCTCAAGCTGCTTGTGCTCAACCAAACCCACACTGCCATGGACAATGACGTCACGCCTGCCATAGGAGAACATAATGCAGTCAACAAATACATACACACACCCACAACAGCAACATTATGTAGGCTAGTGTTACCAATGATTAGTAAAATACATGTATAGTTAAAAAATCCAGCAGGCAGACTACTGAGTAAGGCATTGTTGTCATTGTGTACACACAATCTATAAACACATAATATCATCCACAGGAGAAACGTGCTTTCCACCTACCGCCCCCACCCCTCCTCCAATCTGCCTGACCTAGCAGCACAGCAGGGGTACAGTCACTGCTGGCGTGTTTGTCAATGGATTCCCACTGCTAGGGCCCCTCTGACAGGGCAGGCGGTTAGATGTATTGACCTGTGCTTAGCTGGTTCGTTACAGCCCAATGGATGTTGCTGGAACAACAGACAGCCCCCTCAATATCATATGAAGGACATCACTGTCGTGCGCTCTCGTCTTCCTCCTCCCTCAGCCACGAACAGGTTAGGCTCAGTGATGAATGAGCTGCAAGGGAGACCTCAAGTGTGACATACCTAATCACAACCCCATGATCAAAATTGTTGTTTTTCTTTTCTTTGCTCGCTAAGACGGATGATATCGGACAATTCTTCTAGAAGCCCATTTCTAGTTAGTTTTGGGCAGTCCTGGCCTCTGACATCACCTTCGTTCTTATTTACAAGAAGGCATTACACAACATTTGAAACAGAAAACAGGGTACCATTCAGTTTATTGAACTTCTTCAATCGTAGCTAATCAGTAGCTATGAAGGCCAACATTAATTTATGTAGAAGTGAACACATTCACTACTGTACCTCGTCCACTACTGTACCTCGCCACCAGGCTCCTGTTTGGTCATTGACAAAGTCACTGATCTGTAAATTTGCACTACTGCACTGTACTCCATTTAGGTTAGATTAGTTTTTTTTTCGGGTTGTAACAGGTTTTTTTTTTTTTTTTGTGTATTAGGGTTAGTATAGCGTACTATTTATTGTTATCTGTAATTTAGGAAGTTTTAGTGTTAGGGTTAGTATAGTCGTTTATTTATTGCTATCTGTATATTTAGGAAGTTCACTTATCTAAGCTCAGCATAGATGTAAAATTGTTCTGTGTACTTATATGTTATGTTATGCCAAGTGCTTGCGTTGTCTTGTCTTAAGAATTTCAGTGCCCAGTCTAACCTTGTGTTGCTCTGTGCACCTGACAAATAAAAGACTTGGATTTTAAAGTCTAATTTCAGAACCCTCATCTGTATATCTGTCCCCCCTGCTGGTTAAACACATACAGTGTAGGCAATGAAAGTAAGTGGTTAAAAAAGGGAAGAAAGAGTGCTACTTTTTTGTTGTTGATTTTTTATTATGCAACAAATAATTATAACAAATATGGTTTATGATCATATGCTGTGTCAACGGTTTTACAGGTGAACGTTTCTACTGATTGTAAAACGAATCCCTGGATTCTGTGAATATTACGAACTTTCAACCATTCATTCCGTCCTTAAAATATAAATAAATACAGAAAATACTTCATTCAAATGTTGAATGATGACATTATAAAATAAGCATTAAGTTGTCAAGATGACTGGACAAGCTCCAACTTGCTTTATGTCGATGGTGCTTCTATCACCTCTCCTGACATAAATTCATCCTAAAAAGAACAGAACAAATGAGTAAAACACTGTGTGAATATAACATCTACAGACAGTCACAAATCAAAAATATTATTAGGTTGTCAAATGTAGAATGTGATCATAACATATGCAAATATCAAACATGGCAACAAATTATGATAGCATAATATGAAGGAACAGAGCTTTTTTTCAGAAGCTATTTTTATCAGTTTTAGGATGAGGGACCTGACATTTTTTTCAAATCAACCAAATTCAACACATTGGTTTAGTGCTCGGGAACATTGATTATTAATATCTTTGGGACTGTCGCAGTGAGTTGAGGACCGCTTTGAAGAGCTCATAATGATAATAAATCCCAATCCCAACTATACCAACCTTGTCATAGATGACTTTCACAATGAGCGAACAACTTGGACAGGTTGCTACATCTTCCCCATTTTCTAAATCTTCCTGGAGAAACAAATTATTACATGAAACTACAAAGCATGACTGATGATCATGATGTCGCTACTTGCAAAAGCTAAACACCTTTGGGAAGGTTCCACTTGCATGGCCTGACCTGAAAAGGTAGGGGGGCCACAGGCCAGTCGTCAAAGCTCTCCAATTGTCAATAACATGGACAAAGTGCTTTGAGTTATCCAAGTGACCAACTGAGCTTTCTCTTACATTACAGGATGCCAAGACTATAGCCCTTACATTAGTGCTAGCTAGCTAGCCTAGCCTATCGTTGTATCTTACAGCCACTTACTTTTGTAATGGCAAATTTGTCACCACAGGGGCAAGGGAAATAGTACGTCTCTGTGTCCTCATCATATTCAAAGTCTTCGATTTCAACTTCGTCATGAAAGACAGACATGGTTAAAGTAAATAAGGGTAGTTATCATGCTAAAGCCACACATTTGAGATCACGCCTGATCGAAAGCAACGTGACGTAAATTCAAAACGCCGTCTCAGGCATTTGACGTAGCTAAAGTAATCGACGCGACCGCCAGGGGTGCCAAAGAATATGTCGTTTTTTGCAGGTCTCTTGTCTTGTTCAGTGATTCAATAATAACTGCGCTTATCGTTCAAATTGCACACATCTGGTTATGGTAATGTTTTTAGATTGGGTTTTTACTCTTTAACCCTATTAGGTGCGTTCGACATGGACTGCGGCTGCATGAAACGACCGGCGAGAGTGGCCGCTTGCAGTCGGGGGGAGTTGAAAACGGCTTTGTGAAGTCGGCAACTTATTTCATTTTATTGTATATTTTATTTCCACTTAGTATTGCTAGTACTCCACTTAGTATTGCTAGTTCAAGTATCATTCCACTTGCTTGTTTATGTATCCTTAGTATAGTTAGACCACATTTAAATTTAAGATTCCTAAATGTTTATTGTATGCACCTCCCTGCCGAAGCAAATTCCTTGTCTGTGTAAACATTCATGGCGAATAAAATCCATTTCTGATTCTGATTCTGATTTCAGCTTCTCGTGGTTTGCTGCGTTGACGTCAGTCACGGCCGATTGAGCGCAGTTTGCTTACTTTGCTCTATTTATAATTAAACTTAGTCGTTCTGTCAGTGAAGAGGCGGAGTAAAACCCTTTCTTCCATACATTTTTTATTCAATTCAACTGTTTGGTCCGGATTTGAGCATTGGCGAAACTGAAGGTGTCCGAATAGGCCTATTACAAAACAAGCGTCAAAGTTGTGTGTGAGTCTGGTCAATCATGAAATAGCTGTGGTGTCACTTGTACCCGTGCTGTTGCTCTTGAGAAAATGCGCTCGGCTACACAGCCGGCAGTTCTCGAATCGATCTCACGGTACTTTGATGGCGACGTCATAGTGACGTATCCTCGGCGCCGTCTCAAGTCTGACAAAAAGTCTAATCAGAATTCACTGTTTCAAGTCATGAAGTCGGGTCATGTCAAACGCACCTATTGGCTGTGTCTACTACCGCGCACTTGTGCACTTCGAGCACTGACTTTCACTGTTTAAGGTGCTTCGTTCACAAAACCATCAGAAGTCAGTGCACTGAAAGTACCCGGATGGCGCACTGCAAACGGTCCAAAAAAACGGTGTACAACGATGGACACTACTCGCCCTAAACGGGCGCCATCTTGGCTACGTAGCGGAAAAGGAGGAGCCCTTTCGCAGCTTTTTCCACTTGAGGGGAGAAACGCGTTCATTTTGGCAGGTTTTGCGGGTGTCGCGAGCAGATTTACGTCCGTCACTTCCACCAAGTGGTAAGTGTTCCATTTGAGACAGCACTTATCAGCGACGAAGTGCACTGAATATGTAAGTGCACTGTTTTGCAGTGCACTGTATTGCAGTGTACTTCGTAAAGTACGTGGTAGTAGACACAGCCATTGTCTCCAGTGCGAGCGGCTCCCGGACATACATGCCTCCGATCACCTGACCCCCAGGCTTGCCAGATGCGTGGTCTATGGTGCTGCACTCCTAGGTTGCCACATTGTGTATACGAGTGTGTGTGTTTGTGTGAGAGAGTGTGTGTGTGTATGAGAAAGTGTGTGTGTGTGTGTGTGAGAGAGAGTGATTGTGTGCATCTGTGTGTGTGTGATGTAATCTGTACTACATGTAAAACTCAGGAACATTGTTAAATCTTTAGGAATCATATATTAATTCAGAATTATTTTCTGACAGACAGACAAATTTATTGAACATCAGACAATAAACACGACATCAACTGATCACATGTGGCACTACAACAACTACTTTCACATTTCAGTTGTTAACTCATGAATTGTATGCTTGAGGATAATTTATTTTTGCCGTGGATTATCTGGAGGAAGATACTAATTTCTATGTCGACCTCAACACCTATCAACAAAACTTTAAAAACACTTTTAAAATATCTAAAAACTGTAGCCACCATTTAAAAACCTTGTAAAAAATTGCTGTTTAACTGTTTGAAGTCCTTATATAGAGTACTTCATTTGAAATCTAAACCGCCAATTCCATTAAATACACGGCGCTGAGACGCTATGGGGTGTCGCTGCTCGCGGTGAATGGTTGCAGGCAAAACCGTACAAATAACAACTTTTCTATAGATTGGGGTAAAAAAATAATTGAATGCATGAATTGTTTGACTGAATGAGTTATATTACTCTGAACTTCTATTTTGGTCGATAATTCAAAGGTTATTTGGTAACAATACCAAGCCTTAATGATCATTACGTCAAGCCTCATCTGTGGATTATATTTGTTCTTGGTTCATTGTTTCTTCCTTCACAGTGCCATTCTCAGATGCTCAGTCAGTTGATATGTGTTTAGTTTGTCTATTGGCTGGAAGTCGTTTTTCCTGTCGTCCATCAGCGGTCTGCAGATATCTCCTACTAGTCACGACATTTGAGCTTGATAAAGTCGAGAATCTCCTTGAGTTTGACCTCCATACTTTTTATTCTGGTGTCAATGGTGCTGATGTCAGGTACAACTTGTATATCGACCACTGTAGCGGTGTCACTGGGGGTTCTATTTTCACATCTCTCACCATAGTAACCCTCCCAACAGTCACACATCCATTCATTGGAGTCCATCAGCCCCTTGCACTTTCCATTGTTGCTACATGTTTCTCTTTGGCAGACAGGCAACGTCTGGGAGTAATAGATGTAAATCTTTCTTGTATAGCTACCCCACCAACAGTCATGTTGGTGAAAGGGTGCTGGAGCCACAGCAAAGTCTTCCCCATACGCAGCATGTGTCGCTTTAGCATATTCAGTAAAGGTGTAATGATACTGTGTACCCGCATTATCATGTGGATGAGACCAAGTATACCTACACTCATGTACTTTGTCCTTAATTTCACACGATTTGTCTTTAAAGCAATCATTGGCTGTTTCTTTAACAGGTGTTTCATCAATTGTTTTTGTTTTCAGAGTGTATCCCACAGCGACGGTGATCGTGTCCTCTGTAATCTTAATCAGGTTATATAGTATGTAATTCTCAGCCTGGTTTGTGTTGTACACCAGCACCACCCAGTTGTACCAGATGTACTTGTTATCCAGAGCGTTTTTAACTTTATCAGCAATGGCTTTTATGTTGTCAGCACTGAGTCCTTTGCTGATCTCTACCACATCTGCCTTCACATACTGCATGTGGTTGTCCAGACAGTAATCCAGAGCTGATATCTGAGCTCTGCTGACACTCTTGAACATCTGGCTGTGTTCGGCTTCTTTGCCTGACGAATCCAAACCGATCAGTTTCCAGTAGAACTGGGTCAGCACCATCCCTTGCCAAAGTAAACGACTGAAATAGACGTTATATCTGCCGATCTCTTGAACGTCACATTTAAACTTCTTTATCATCAGTTCGTTGAGGTTTCCACTGAGAAATGTGTCTTTGACCGTCAGGTAATGGTAGAGGTTGGCCACACTGGCCTCAGTTCCTGTGTTCTCATAGTACTTGACGAATACCTTTGCCAGTCTGAGTTTGTCCTCATCACTTTGTACCGAGTTAGTGTTCGAAAGAAACTCATTGAACTTCTTCCAGGAGTTGAGGATGCGGATCTCGTCTTGAGAGTAGATGCTGGCGTAGTTATACCATTCCACGTTTGTTGCCAGGTTCGAGATCTGGATGGAGATAGAGTCTAACTTCCTGTTTACTTCAGCAAACCCTTTCTGCACCTCGATCAGCACTGGGTCATCCTGAGGGATGAAGACCAAGACCATGTTGACAAAAGAGGCAACCAAACCTCCGATGCCGGGCGCCAAGCTGGCGACGTTGGCGAGACTTTTCATCACATCTGACAACTTTTTGGTATCAATCTTTTCAATCAATTCAAAACTTTCTTTGACGACAGTGAGGAAGCTGTTTGCCACCGCTAAAGATCTATCCACTTTTTCTCTGGTTTCGAAAGTCAGGTCTCTCTTCACCCTGTCGGATGGTGAGACGACGGAGGAGGCGGGATCATGTGACTGAGCTGAGGATGTCGTCCAGTAGAGAAGGATCAATGAAGCCAACAGCATGGAGGCAGACAGCCGATGGGACGCCATGACTGCAACACAGACAACACAACATGAAATCCTAAGATAAGATAAACATTATCGTCCCGATGGATATTTGTCTTTGCTGGCAACAGGTACATACAAACCCATTTATAACTTAACATTTCATTCAGTTTGTACAATAGACAATTGATGACAGTATAGAGGGTTTTCACCGACGTCACGTTCTGGGCAGTAACCCGGATGCGCGGCCATTGTGGAGGGACTCGGTGTAAATAACTGAACTGATCGTGCATTTGTGAATGAGCAACACAGCTAACCGTGTGGATAGCGCCCCCCCAAAAAATTACAAAATCCCCTTCACTTGGGTCTTGACCTCGATCTTTATAAGTATAAGTAATTACAGGGTTAGAGTGATGAGGACTCATGTTCGAAACTCTACACGTTCAAGACTCTCAACCCAACCATCCCTGTCCATATTTATGACAGCAATATAGAAGTCAATAAACCTGAGGGGGCGCCAAATCACAAGAAATACCAAAGATGCGTTATGTGGCTTTAAAGGCCATTTTGCAGGTTAACCACCACTGTTGATTAATGGGTACATAAAGCGCTCAAGATATGTATATTATTTAAGAAATCTCCAAATTGTGTCCTCAAAAGGTGTTAAAGACCAGTTTTTGTTGTTTTGGTGTTAGCATTTGCTAATTGGCGCAATTTGGTGATGACATCACATTGGGCAGTCGTGGAGGAGAGTAGCCTCAGCCTAGTACTAGAACTATGGCAACTGACTGGGATGAGGAAGAGGTGCCAACAGCTACAATATGTATGATAGTCCACAGCCATATCATTTCGAACCTGTTAGACGTGAGATGGCGAATTAGGAATTACCGAGACCTGATGGCCGTCAAAGCTAATTAAATGGATGGTCTGAGGAGAATGAGTTTAGAGTTGGTGAAGTGTCCTGGTGAGTTACTATCAGCAACAAGCGCTGCATCGACTAGAAATATAGATATATAGACTATATAAACTATAAATAAATTAGGGCTAAACTCCCTACTATGTTTTTGAAAAGTTTGAATGGGTCTATCAATGGTGTTGAAGAACTTAATGAGATGTTGGGTGGTGCAATGCAACGTTAACAGTGTTTTCCACTGATCTGTGAATGAGTGTAACAATATTTGGTCTGTGGTCATTGAGGCAGGAGATCTTTGTGGATATGTGCACGAAGATAATGGTGTTTTTAAAGCCCTTTGCATTAGTGGTCTAGGGAGATGTTGAAGATGTTCATTAACACAGGGTCAAACTCAACTGCAGCAGAAACCTGCAGTAGTATGGTAGTATGGTTACCGAATCTATGGGGAGGGGGGGGGGCAAATAGCCTACTTTCTGTTTCCTCTTCTGAGCCTATGCAGGTCATGTGAAAAATGATCCAAACACCCGTACCCAAAGACCCAGTCAAAATGAACAAATAATTTATGTTTCCTCTAGCTACCAGTACTTAGCCTATGCAAGTCACGTGAAAAATGATCCAGAGACTCGTAGCCGGCAGATGAACGAATCGTTCACCTCCCAACCGAGTCTTTGGATCAATGATTCGTTCATCTGCCGGGTACGAGTCTTTGGATCAGTTTTCCAGATCATCTTGAAACATAAAGAATCAATGAGACTTTTTATTCAATTGTATAAAGCATTTTCACTGTTTTAAAGTAGGCCTATATGTTGACAAGCCTCTATATTACTTAATCCTCTTCTTCTGGCTTCCCCAATGTTATAGGTGCAATATACTGCCCCTGTGGGTGTATCCGGGCCCACTGCAAGACTCAGGGAGTGACTGCCTGGTGCCCCCAGGGTTGAAAAAGCATTTCTAAAATGCTCTCTAGAGTGAAAAAAAATTGACTTAGTGCCCTACTGTCTGCCATTCACATTGTGAAATATTGTGCCCAGGGTGCCCCAGAGTGCCCAGGGTGCCCCTTAACGCAATAAATGATGTGTGCCCTCTATAAATGTCAAAACATGTCTTAATGAGTTCCTTTATAGTAGAGAAAATGTTATGCAATACCCTTTAAGGTGCCCTTATAATGGTCTATATTTGACTGATCCCGTGCCATTACTTCCAATGAAAAAGGGTGCTGTATGAAGTGCCCTTAATGCTGCCCTTACATGACAGTGTCCCAAATGGTGCTCCTTCCACAGAAGACCATTAAATACTATGCCCAACAGTCTCCCCTACAATGTGCCCACTAGGGCATGCTTTCCCAAAGTGAGGCTGTGACGACACTTGGGGTGTTGTCCCATTCCCATTGTTACACTGGTGATAGCCCATTTCGTTCAGTAGCAGGCCTTTAAATTCTACCGCTCCTGCCCTCCAAACAGCAACTGTCTGTCACTGTCCAAGCCCCCTCTGGATCTGTGGAGGCAGACTATGTTAATTGGAAATCTGGGGCAGCTGTCCATACACTGTCAGTCAGAATAGTAATTATTGGATTTGGATTAAATATGCACGTGTAATATAATATAATTATATATTCTTAGTCATGATGAGCAATTTAAAATGACTGTTCTGCCAAACAAAGTGTGCTACAGTTTGGGTCACCTTCTGATCCGATTTGATTTTTCTTTGTGCTGGATCTGTGCAATAATACTTATTTTAGTGAATCCCTATTTTAGTCATGGTAATATCTAAGTTTATCACAACTATGATCCATTTAAGAGACATTTAATTTCAAAAGGACAGGCAATGGAAACCCTTAGGAGGCTTGGCATGTTGGGTTCCCTGCAATTATTCAACAAAACATAACTTTAAGAGAGAAATACAAGATATATAGTCTATTAAATAAATACAATATAAAAAAATCAAATGAGAAAAAATAAAGTGTGAAGAACAAGAGAAAAGAAACAGAAATCATGAACAAGAACATTTTGGAGTGTTTTACATGTTAATATTCCAGCGGTGCTAAAAAAATCAACAACCGTAATTTCCTATAATTTAAATAGTTTTTAGCTTTAATCCTTTTCTGGTTTGTGAAATTGTGTATTTGTTCTTCCATGTTTAATAAAATATATTTACACATGTAATAATTGATTTGATCTAATTTCATCATATTTACAGTATTGAACTTGAATGTAACAGTTTAATACAGTAAATAAAGATAACGATTTGTGCTGATGCAGATGTGTTTTAGCAAAATGTGAAAACAATTAATATTCTTAAAAAAATAATGTTTTAGGGTAATTCAGTTACAGATGACTTTTACCATAGACATGTAAATTCACAGTCTATTTTTAGGTAAACATTTTTTTAAATTGAGTAAAAAAAACTGAAATAATCTGTAAAATAAAACAGAATATTCATGTGAAATGACAGTTCACAATAGTTCAACAGTTCATAATCACAATTTTTTACAGAAAGCAAGCAGAGAGTGCAAACCTGGAGAGGCTCGGAGAGCTGGACGCTGGCCCAGAAACGTCTGCCTGCTGTGATTGGTCAGCTGGCTGGATGGTTGCTGGATGTGATGGCGGTCTCTGACGACTGCGGTTGTTGAGTCTGGGAGGAAGCTCCTGATCTCTTTAACCCGACAGGTCAGAAGCAGTCATTTTTAAAGGAAGCTGATGGGCCCCACCTCCTGATAGGTGGAGCTGCAGACGCTGAAGTTTGCCATGTAAAGACAACTCTCTGACACACCGCTGATAAACAACTCTGCACTTCATCTGTCTCTGTCTGTCTCTAACTGTCTCTCTTTAACCCCCCGATGTTAGAAACAGTTCTTGTTTTAAGTCCCCTGAAAAGTTATTTTGATCTCTTTGACACACTGCTGATAACGGTCTGTGGGTTAATTTAGTTTACACCAGGGGTGTCAATCTCAACTTCACTAAGGGCCACTCTTGAAAATAAGAATCACATCAAGAGCCAGACATGTAACGTTTATTAACATGCTTGAATTTCATGGAAAAGACAAATATCTTTGACTGTATTTAAACTCCCAGATGGCAGCTGATACCGGCTGTAGATATTAATGTTGAACTGTGTGAGTCCCAGAGAGGAGGCAGGAGAGGCTGTTGTCCTTTAATTGTTTTGCTCATTGAGCTCAAACAAGAGTCAAGATAAACAAATAAAATAGTTCAAAGTCTCACTGTATTTCTCTATATTAAACTGAATGATTTCGGTGAACATATTGGCTGCAATACAAATGACTAACAACAAACAACTATTCTTCATTTAGCAAAAAACTCTGACATTCATGTTTGTGCTGGCACTGTAATGCTTAACAGAGAAATACAGTGAGACCATGTTTTATGATCAAAACAATTCGTACAAATAGCAAAACACCATGGATAACCTGCAAACCTCTTGCTCAAACTCCTGCAAGCCTCTTGCTCAAAATCCTTACTTCATCTCTCAAAAGTAAATATCTGTGTCAATGAACATGTCAGTGCCATCAGAACGACAAGTCCTTGTGTCATTGTGTATGGATCAGACAGTCAAATTGCTTAGTCATGTTGTCAATATAACAGTGTACTCTGGATGGATGTTCTGATGTAAACTATGGCTAACTTTTTGATGACAATTATTGTAAATTGTAGGTTACACCTTAGTGTATGTAGGAGTTTGATTGCCAGAGACTGGACAAGATTCACATTTACACTTTTACCACTTGTACTGTAATTTGTTGACAGACCATGTCATTACAATACAGGAAGGAAAATAAATGACAGGTGGAGCTGCAGACGCAGAGAGCGCCATGCAGTGCTTGACATGAACATTTTTGCTCACCAGCCACCGTGGCTAGTGGTTTTCCAAAGTTACTAGCCACTAAGCAGTTTCATTAGCCACTAAGCAGTTTCATTAGCCGAGGTGGCCAAGCAGTCAAATGCCACAGAAAACATCCTCATAACAGGGTTCCGAGTACATGCAGAAAGTTTGGTGTGAATCCATCAAATATTTGTTGAGATACAACCCAACTTCCTGTTTGCTGGCTTAACGGCACATTATGATTGGCTGTATCGGGCAGTCTGTTTCAGTAATTCTAAATGGCGGCCGCATCAAGTCGGCTGTTATCACAAGTTATCATGTGTAACACATGAGATGTCCCAAGATATCATGAGACAAAGGAATCGTTTAATAAAGGCAAACAAACCAACAATTATTGGCCAAAACACATTTTTGCTTCATGTGGCCATGCCCAGTGAACACATGACACCAAATTGTTTGGACATCTCAGAAGAAGGTTCCGAGTCAACATACCAAGTTTGGTGTTGATTTCTCAAAGAGTTGCTGAGATATTACCCAACTTCCTGTTTGGTTGCTTTGTTGCCAATTTTGTACTTGACAAACGGTTTTGAAAAAAAAAATCTTTGGATAACTTCAGTGAGGGTTGCTCTGATGATGATTTGTGCCAAATCTGGGGAAGATTGGAAAAAAATTGATTGAAAATTGTATTTGGGGACAATGGTAGCTGGCTCGTCTTGTGGTTAAACATACTGTCAATTTTTTTTAATTCGTGTTTGGAGAATATGTAAACTTTGATGCGATCATCTCACATCCATTTGCTATTCAACTCGCTCCACAGGCTGCGGTACTAGTATACACATTCCGATACTTTTGTGAAAATCTTCATATTGATTTTGGGACAGTGACATGGCTGGTTAGCTAGCAAATCTTCTTGTCAAACATACTGTAAAGTTATATTTACTGTTTGTCAACTGTACACAATGTTACTGCCTTTGAATCTTGCTAGCATAACATTAGCTTTCGGGCAAGCTCAGCCAAAGGAAAGCCAGTGTTGGTTCTGACTAAAATATCAGAGTCGTTTAAAAACCTTAAATTTTTATAGCAAAATGCCTTAAAACATACATTTATGTCTGTTAAAAAAAAATTGGGGCAAGTGACCATGGTATAAGCGGGATAATGCCCTTCGAGGTGTACAATATCAAGTGGCGTTTTTGCCTCGGATTCACGTCTTTCATCAATCCGCAAGTAGTCCGGTAACTTATCAACCCCACCGTATTCCGTTGCTTAGCGACGTTAGTGAAGTTCATTGTCTTTGGCAAACTCTTTCTCTGCTGCTCAACACTACGAATGGTAAAAACAAATTGTCAACAGTCACACTGTGTTGTTATTTTTTCGTATTGGCAAGTAGCCGTGTAATAAGCGGGATAATGTATAGAACGCCGGTCATTATCGGGAAATATGAGTTAGGGTTAGCTAGGTGTACGCTTATTTTCCCGATAGTGACTGGCGTACTATACACTATCCCTTACGTATTGTACATTACACTTCAGTGGGGCGGTGTGAAGGAATGATAATATACTGCTAATCAATGTTGCTATACCAATCATTAGCCCACCATAAGGTGATGAGGTGGTGAGGAATGATTGGTATAGCAACATAGATTTATATATATGTAAGGGATAATGCCCGACGAGGAGTCCATTATCAGGTGATTTTGCACAAGTCAAAGGGCATTATCCCGCTTATAGGCTACCATGGTGGTCACTTGCCAACTATTTTTTTTACAAACATTAATTTATGTTTTAAGGCGTTTGCAATAGAAAGCTAACGTTTTTCAACGTAAGCCAACTCTGATATTTCTAGTCCGCTCAGCTCATAGAACCAACACCGGCTTCCTTTGGCTGAGCTATTAGCCCAGAAGCTAACGTTATGCTAGCAGGATTCAAAGGCAATAACATTGTGTACGGTTGACAAACAGTAAGTATAATTTTACAGTATGTTTGACAAGGAGAGTTGCTAGCTAACCAGTCACTGTCCCAAAATCAATATTAAGATTTTCACGAAAATATCAGCCATATACTGTATTAGGCTAAATGTTACATGACACTGACACAGTACATTCAGAAAGGTAACATTTTCAAATAGGTTAAAATAAATATTTAAGTCACTCATTGTTGTAAATTACAAGTTAGCTTCTTGTTCAAGTCTTTCAAAGTTGTAAATGGAGGCTTTGACTCCGTCACTGTTGTTATGGTTACTTACTTCAGACACTTTGTACAGGCTCATATACTATGTTGCCAGCGGAATAATTTAAAACGGTGAAAAGACAGTTATCACCAG
Source organism: Hypomesus transpacificus (assembly GCF_021917145.1). Lineage (NCBI taxonomy): Eukaryota > Metazoa > Chordata > Actinopteri > Osmeriformes > Osmeridae > Hypomesus > Hypomesus transpacificus. The sequence goes on along the minus strand of NC_061071.1, from coordinate 6,523,733 downwards.
ACAGTTATCACCCGATAATGGACACCCCTGCAGCCATCAGAATCAAGTATTCACCCAGACCATGGTATAAATATATATATACACATGTTATGTAATGCTTAATGCTAAAATATACATCCAATTGTGATAAATTGATTCATTTAACAGATGGGATCAGGCACCAAGATGATTCTAAGTAAGTGGAATGCTGAGGTCAAGCAGGCCAGCATGGGAGTCGAGTTTGTGGCACTCAGGGTCTGGTGTGAGCACAATGGGATACTCAGCTCTGGAGAGCAGAGTGTCAAAATGAGAAATAAGGTGATGCTGGGACAGTAACTCTTCGCTGCTCAAGGACAAGTTAAACCGGCTGGTCTGACTTACTTTTTTGATATACTCTGTTCTATGGTCACAATCCCTTGGAAACCCTATCCCCCTTGCTTCCCCTTTTCATACCCCCTTCCCCTGGAGAACCTGCGCCACTTGGCACCATACGTAATCGACTCACCCCCCCCCTCCCCCTTTCCTGGAATCACAACCCCCCTTCCTGTCCTGGAGACCCCTCCCCCTTGGATAACCTCAGACCTGTGGGTCTTGTCTGCCTCCCCATCCCTGAGCAGACCTGTGGGTGTTCTCCACCCCCTCCCTCTCCGGACATCACAAGATCCTTGGACTGCCCACCTTGTGCCACCCCAACGCCCTGGACATTTAATTGGACTATCACATCCCGCCCTATGGTCTTCTGACCTATCACCTGTCAGAATCCTCCCTGTCTGGGGGGTACTCAAGATCAGGGAGACAGAACTTGGACTGGGCAGAACTCTCTCTGATCTCAGTCACGACCACTTTCTCAACGAAGGCCTTCTTTTTTAACTTTTCTGCGATTCTGTTTCTGTGGAGCTGCAATTGCATCATCGACTGATTCATTATTTGACTAGTTGTGTATCTTGTGATTGCATCATTACTTACATTAAACTACAAATAACTAAATCCCTTCTCAGAATCTGATTCTGGTACACATTGTGATCAGCGCTTTCCTACCAATCAATAACGCTGACCTTCAGAGAGTTAACCGGAGCCGAAAATGTTAAAAGAATGAAAAAAAATTTTAGACTTGCAATTATTGGTGGGGACAATTACATGTTTCCTAACATTGGTGGGGACATGTCCCTACCGTCCCACCCTAAATGTTTGCCTATGCCTTTGTATAGCCTACTCTCATGCTGTGCCTCTTCACTCTTCATTATGGACCTGCGACAGGCAGCCCTCACGGTGATCTCCCCTGTCAGTGTATCATATGGAGTCAAATTAGGGTCAATAAAATTTTGCATCCGTAGAAATAGTTTTGCATCCGTAGAAATAGTTTCCCATCTGCAAATCTGCTTTTTTTTCTGCATTCCCTGAAACTTCCCGCCGCTGGAGTTTCGCGCAACTAAAGGTGGTCTCGCGGTTCAGGGGTAGTTAGTTCACTTTAGACTGATTTCATCTCAGGAATGGAAGACGTTTTCAGAAGGCAACTGCTTACATTTAGCTGCTTTCATCAAGTGTAGTTGCACGTGAAGTACTCAACGTTAGTAATAGATTATATAAATTAATCTGTTGATAGGTGTCGCATTTTCATAAAGTTAAACAGTCAACAGTGCTAAGGGAGTCAGGTGGCTAAAAGGTGAAGGAATTGGGCTAGTTATCAGAAGGTTAATGGATCGATTCCCCGCAGTGGCCTAAAATGACGTTGTGTCCTTGAGCAAGGCACTTCACCCTACTTGTTTCGGGGGGAATGTCCCTGTACGTACTGTAAATCAACTTGGATAAGAGCGTCTGCTAAATTACTAAATGTCCATGCTATGCTAGTTGCTGCAACTGTAACTACTAATGTAGCTAGCTACAGAGTTGTTAACTAATTATTTTGCTAATATGGCTAGTCTATTCACAATACACGAATTAACTGTGGCTAGCGCCATCCCGGTCGTGATACAGATGTTGGCTAGTTCGACGGTATGATTTATGACTAGAGAGATTATAAAGTAGACCAAGATTTAGAAGGGAAGGGGTAGCAAGCTAGCTAGCGGTAGCTAACGGATGCAGACGTTAATAGCAGAGCCTGTTTATTAAGGAGAGCCTTGCCACTCCCCATTAAGCCCTATTGTACCGAATTTGGTTGCAGTTCCACCAGAGTTCCACTGGGGGTGATCGCGAGCCAGTGCATGTTGAATGGGAGTCTATGCAGTTAAACGGCTACATTTGTCTCTTTCACCTGATTGTCGTTGAGAAATCTCCGATTTGATTGTAGTTCTTGCATGTTCAACATGGATTATAGGTCTAAAGTTTAATGAACGAGTACTTATGTCCGTTTGATTTCTGACAGGGTGAGTCGTTGTTGCCCATAACACGCTAGCATTCTGCTAATGAATGATGATTGGTTAGTGAAGGACTGATACGACCAGGGGTCTCATTTATAAAGCTTGCGTACGCACAAAACGGGGCTGAAAATGTGCGTACGCACATTTCCACGCAAAGGTTGTGATATATAAAAAACTAACTTGACGGTAGAATGTGCGGTCCTCCACGCAAACTCTGACCCTCCCATAGGCCTACGCACATTTTCGAAACAGTTGGAATTGGCGACACAGATGACCATACTGTAGCCTAGTCAGACAGACTGCATAAAGTAAATGTGGGAAGAACAATTCGACTCGTAATATTTATATATTTTGTTTTCATTAAACTATTTTTTTTCACTCGATTTCATCATTATCATGAAGATTAAATCCAGCAGTGTCCAACTCAAATTTGAAATAAAAATTCAGCGCTGTTTCACCATCAGATTGTCCACTACGGGAGTGCAGGAGGGGGAGATTCCCCGACTGCATGGAATACAGGATAACATCACATATCCTACCTTTAAATATCTGCAGAACACAGTGTATAACTAAATATATTTTTTAATATTGTGCATTTATCATCATATGTCAAAAACTGGAAATAAAGTTGTTAAGCTCCCGTGCAATCGCTACACTACGTCCTCGTTATCAGTCCAGTGTTTCCCACACATAGACTAATTTGTGGCGGTGCGCCACAGAATCAACACCGGCCGCCACATATTGCGCTTCGTAAAACTTTTTTTTTATCGCTATTTAGGTTAAAACACGCAGCGTATTCGTTCAGCTGCATTTCCTTTCCCCTGCTCTCCCTCCGTCTCTCTGTCACTCATGCGTCTTTCTCACATATGCACACAGTCACAACACGTTAGCAACAATGCATACATACGCCGTTCTAGTAAGACCGACAGCTATATCAGCGAGCCTTCAGCATTAGTGCCGTAGCTAAAAGTCAAGGAAAGTTGAGGCTACTTTTTGCTAGGTACCTCGAAGGCTCCCCTTCGTTCTTTTGGTGAGAAGTCTCAGGAGCTAGCTACTTACCCGGCGTCATGGAACCGACCTGTTTAGCACTAGCGTTGCTACATGCATAATGCAGAAATTATATGTTAGTTGTTGTTAATTTTGTGAAGGTGTAAATCTTTTTGGATTAATATTTAATGTAACAAATTATTAACAAATTAACTGTGTAACGAATTATTAACGAAGGAATTATTACGACCCCCCCCCCCGGTCGGAGAACCCCAATCGCCCTCCCCGCCACAACTAGATTTCTAATCTGTGGGAAACACTGCAGTCCATAATTACTGTTCATAACAAAACGCTTTTGTTTCCAATTTTTATCCCGACTCGCGGTATCACTGGAACAGTTGAAACCACTCGCACTGTTTTTTTTATTGGTGATCCACCGGCCACCAAATGCTGTGGTTTTCGGGCTTCCGCCAATACGCTAACAGTGTCTGAAAAGTTGTCATGCGCCATGATTCACCGTTAAAAACAATCGCATGCCAGGATCATTAATATACTGGATTAGCGTTCAAGAGGTGCTTTGCATTGACAATTTTTGGTTGAAAATGGGCGTGTTCAGGGCGGGGTAAAATGCAGATTCACGTACGCACACTTGTGGGTAATCTGTGATTTATAAAGGGAACATTATGTACAGGTGTGCGTACACACGGTTTTATAAATCAGAATTTTTGTGTGCGTACGCCATTTTAGGCTTTTGGGCGTACGTACACTTTTAGTAAGAATCCTACGCACAGTTTTATAAATGAGACCCCAGAGCTTGCCGTAAAGCAGTAGCTCTGGTCGTACGATGTGTATGACGTCAATGATATTTTCAAAGGCTTTTTAGAACAGAAAGGCGACTTTAAAAAAATCTTGCAGCCAGCAGTGTGTATTTTTTTTGCCTCCCCTTTCGAATTCAGAATTCAAATTACTAGACAAAAAATTATCTCTGAGAAAAGTGGATTTTGAGGGGTATAGCTCCATAGACCTCCATTCATTCTGCACTCGCTCATTAGCGCCCTCACATGGAAGTATAGTGGAACTGCAACAAGTTCAGAACCCGGAAGTTTCCCGAGAGTGGCAGTTCTCCCCATAGACATGTCTATGGTTCTCCATTAGACATTCTCTGCTTCTAGCCCTTACACTAGTGCTAGCTAGGTAATCTAGCCTTTCGTTGTATCTTACAACCACTATTGTTCTGGAAATAGTATGTCTCTGTGTCCTCATCATATTCAAAGTCTTTGATCTCAACTTCGCCATGAAAGATAGACATGGTTAAAATAAATACCGGGTAATTATCATGCTAAAGCCACACATTGGAGCTATGCCTGATCGAAAGCAACGTGAGTGACGTTAATTCAAAACGCCGTCTCAGGCATTTGAGGTAGATAAAGTAAGTCGTTTTTGGCAGACCTAGCTTGTCTTGTTCAGTGATTCAGTGAAAACTGCGCTTGTCGATCACATCTGAACACATCTGGTTGTGGTGATGTTTTCAGATTGGGTTTTTACTCTGTTTAGCTCAAGAAAACTATCGTTCCAGTCTGCCTGCGGTCTGACCATTCATAGCCTATAAGTAATCCCTTATTTCTCAGCGTGAGAAATGGTTGAAATGCGTGAGAAATACAAGGTGTTGTGTGACAGTGTGAGAAATAATTAAAATGGGTGAGACTTGAGAGCCCTGCATTAGTGATTCTTAAGTGACCTCTCCCAACCCAGAATTGTTTGGGCAAACCCCACAAGGACAGGAGTAGAACGTATGAACACACACACAGAGAAAGAGAGAGACAGAGAGACACATGACATGACATGTAAGTACTTAAATGGTCAAATGCCTCGTCAGAAAATGTTTTAATTGGTTTATTTAATAAGCATGGGACATTTGGAGCCAAGAGGCTGCATCACAACTATGTAGGTTGTCCATGATGACCAGGAGGACACACAGCACACTGTTCACTTCCTGGATTCACCCCGAAGTCCTACCTACAAACCAGCAGTTCTCTGAATTACACATTTGGCAGGATTCGGTGTACCTTAGTTTAGTAACTTCGGAGTATTTGATAGAGGATACTTTGGTAGACCGGATAAATATAAACATCAAGCAGTGTCACTTCAAAATAAAGTTGTCTTAGAATGAAAAACTGCATGTTTGCATGATGTATATATGAATTTGTGTACCCTACACTTTGTTAAGGTTGGCAGTGTCTCCTAAATGTTGTTGTATCACTGCCTAATGAAGGACACGTGATTGAGCTGATCATGTTATGGTTGATTCTCTCTCTTGAAGACATTGCAGTGTAATTGCTTGGAAAGGAAGTAAACAAGCAATGCTTATATATACTATACACTAGGTTTTCACCAAATCATCAAATTATATTAACTGTCTGGATAAATCTGGACAGGATCACACACCAGGACAAACCACAGAGCAACAAAGGTGACTTCATGCAATCAGTGATAAAAAACAAGATAATTGAATAAGCAGAATCAGCAGAGATTTGTTTGTTAATAAAACCTTCCAGTGCCCTAACACTTTAGACTTCTTCGGTCAGTAACTTTGCTTTGAAGAAAGTCATTTACAGATGATGAGACCAAATGAAATTTGCAGTCACTTTTATTCAGCTGTGCCTTAATTAACTTAAGAGAGGGTTATGTGTAGATGTTTCATCACAGTTGAAACTGGTGTGCTGGAGCAATCAATCATCATTTGAAACTTTGGAATTATAAAAGACTGTTTAGCTACAATTGAATCACAATCCTTCACAATTCCCCACTAAAAGAAACAACTGCGAATGTAATGTTACATATCATAGGTTGTACATGCGTATTTAAGGAAAATAATCACAATAACCATAACCATTTCCATATAGGCATATTTAGCTGACCTGAATAGCCTGGGAATTGAATCAATTTAGATTGCTGTTATTGTGGAAAGGAAATACGTACTGAAAATGTTTGTTTCTCGAAGGGACCTCCAAACCTTTCATATTTGAATTAATCTGTTAACAATATTGAATTAAATGACAGCTGAGATTATCCATGTCACATGGGTGAAATAAGCCATGTTACCCAGTGTTAAAGCAATGGATTCATGTTGGATGGGTCAAATTAGGTGACAGAATTTGTGTTATGCAGTTGAAGTGAAGATGAAATGTTAGCGATGTGAGCACTACTGTATGTCTTCACAAAGTTCTCTTTGAAACTGTGTTTAGTTGTTGTTCTTGAAAACACCACATATTTTGGGAATAGCTCATGGGAACAGTTCAGATGTTGTAAATAAGGTACAGTAACATCATCAACATCAACCTGTGTGTGTGGAGACCCGAGGGAGTGCTTTCTGAAATGAAGGATCCTGCCTCTCTCTTTCTCTACTCTGTATTTGGATGTGTGTGTGTCTGTGTGTGTATGAGTGTTTGTGTCACATAACTACTCAAGTCCGTCATTTGAAGGATTCTCACATCTCACTTTGTTACACTGTTCACTTGATCATTCTTTTGGATACACAGTTGATAGTACATTTCCATCACCCATAGAAGTCAGATTTTACACATTGAAATACATTGTATGAGGTGAAAAGAAAAGAAAAGAAAGATTCGGGTACAAGATGGTGTCCTCGGTATTTGTAATAAAGTTCCTGAGTGTAAACTATCTGAAACGAGGGTTAGGTCGTTTTCTTACACAAAGCTGCAATGCTGTTAAGAAACATATCGTCCTAATGTTTCTTCCATGGTCATGAGGGTAAAATGACCTTCTCTCTCCATAATGAACTAGGAAAATACCATGACTGCATGGAATACACTATTGAGGGAGTCATGAGATTTAAAATGATTTCATCAAGTTGACTACCTTTAATCTTGTAATGCAATTTCAGTGTTAGAAAGTGTTTCTATAGAATCTCCCTGAACGCTGCAAATGTCCCAAATTAAACCATAAGAAATCCCTATTCAAGAAAGTGGGCCACATACAAAATAGTGTGTTGATAATCAGTGTAGTAGTGGGAAAGATCTAATTATTGAAAACATACAAAATAGTGTGTTGATAATCAGTGTAGTAGTGGGAAAGATCATAATTATTGAAAAATTCAAGTGTTGTTTGTCTGAAAAGCCTTTAGGGCCCTATCTTGCACCCAGCACAATTGACTTTGTACACCGTCACCGACAGCGGAATCACGTCCAACTCACGTCGGTAAATTAGCGAATGAATTTGCGCCCCTGGGAGCGCAAAGTCATTCCCTAATTTACCGACGTGCGTCTGTGGAGGGAAAAGTCCGCTTTGCGTCGCGTACAAACTAGGAATGTTACTTGCGTCGTTGACAAAGTCAATTGCGCTGGGTGCAACCGTGCAAGATAGGGCCCTATCTTTTACGGCCCTGACGACAACGTCGGTCTGCTCGGCTGTGAACCCCTCCTGTATGGAGGATTATAGGGGCCAAAACTATATAAATAAATACTTGGATAAATAAATAATTATATAACACAAAGCTTAAATAAATGACACAAAATATATAAATGTTACATGTATTTGTGTGTATATATATATATATATATATGTTTACGTTTTCATGTGTTTACATTTATTTATTTATACTTACATTTATTTATTTATACTTACATTTATTTATTTATACTTACATTTATCCACGGTGAAACTTGCTGCAGCAAAATAAGTCTGAGGTCCCCCCGTCACCAAGTCAGGGGGCGGGTCAAAGCCTCTGATTGGTGGTTCAACTTGAATCGACTGCTTTTGACTATTCCAAGGTGGCAGCACCTTGTGCGGATTCAATGAATGAAATATTGAATGCTACAGTGGTCGAAATGTTGGCGGAAGCTGAAGAGATGGAGGCACCTGCCAGTTCACTTTTTTTTTACATCATATTGAGAGCTTCGCTGAAATTATAGGAATGATATTGGCCCTAACTGACACAGACATCAATGAAAATGTGTTCACGATCCTCAGCGAGATGATACAGCATAGGGGTGGGCATATCGATCTTAAGACCGACAGTGGACGGGTTGGGAAACCCGGCAACTATGATACCAACGTTGGTATCAATAGCCTGATTGATAGCGTGATAAGATCGATACTTAAGTTTCATTCCACACTGAGTACACAACTCCCTTTACATCATAGTGGTTGTGCAAACACCGTCTAACTTCGCTCAAACTCACTTTGCCCCTCCACTGCTTTTCTAAGCCCAAAGTATCGGTATTGGCAATACTGGCCCTGTATTTACTCCTTGGTATTGGATCTATACCACATCGTGCAGTGTCCGCAGTGTCGCACACCCCTAGCAGCTGTAGAGTGAGGCGATAGAGGATCCCTCTAGATTGAAGAGAGCTTGATCGACTGGTTGAGCCTGCCTGGTGTGTAATACTGTTCATTCACCAATCAGAGGCTTTGACCCGCCCCCTGACTTGGTGACGGGGGGACGACAGATTTATTTTGCTGCAGCAATTTTCACCGTGGATAAATGTAAGTATAAATAAATAAATGTAAACACATGAAAACGTAAACATATATATATATACACACAAAGACATGTAACATTTATATATTTTGTGTCATTTATTTAAGCTTTGTGTTATATAATTATTTATTTATCCAAGTATTTATTTATTTAGTTTTGGCCCCTATAATCCTCCATACTCCTGGAGTACGCCTGGCAAATTTATAAAGCGTTTTTCTACCTTAGCGGCACTCAAAGCGCTTTACAATGTTTTGACTCTCATTCACCCATTCATACTCACACTCATTCATTCAGACACAGTCAAACCAGTGGTGGTAAGCTACAACTGTAGCCACAGCTGCCCTGGGGCAGACTGACAGAAGCGTGGCTGCCAATCAGCGCCTACGGCCTCTCCGACCACCACCAACATTCATTACCAACATTCATTCACATTCATACGATGCATGTCTTTAAGACATGGCGGATAATAGCGATCCCCCATGGAACAAGTGCGCCTGCTCTTAAAGGGAATGTAAGATGACGCTCTGATTGGTTTATCGCACGTTACGCCCAAACCACACCTATGAGTAATGTAGCTACTTCAGACCAACCCATTTTAGATTTGCGTCAGGCGCAAGAGTCATTTACCCCGCCAGTATAATAGCAACAGCGTCAGAGGCCCGCCCACAAAGTTACTTGTTTTGTGTTTATTACTTGCTTTTCAGATCGTTAAAATAGGGCCCTCCATATGTTAATTTCAAATCCTAGAAATTTAATTTGAGAGACAACCAAAGGCCTGATGTATAGTTACTCCTGGAGATAGTTCATACTGTTGTTTTCCTCTTACCTTCTAAAATACCCCCAATACCTCCTAACACACGCACACACCCACACACACACACACGCACACACACACACACAGTCACACACAGACGCACAGGCAGCGGCGGATTAATTGTATTTTATTTTTATGCATTTAGCAGATGCTTTTATCCAAAGCGACTTCCAAGAGAGAGATTTACAAAAGTGCATAGGTCTCTGATCATAACAACGAGATAGCCCCAAACATTGCGGTTAGCCAAAACATGAAGCATACATTGTGAAAAAACAGTTCCAAAGGGAAGAACCATGAAAGCATGTAGTGAAACAAGTTACAATTAAACAACATGAACCTCAATCTTCCCATGGAAAAAATATTATTTGTACATTACAGAACATTTCAATAAATAATATTAATTTGACTATTTAATTTAAACCACAAATATCTAGCCTAATCATTTACCATAGGGAGTACTGTACACCCCTACTTTGGGTTAGATTCAACTTCCTTCTGCCACCCCATTGCCACCCCGAATGAAAATCTCTAGATCCGCCCCTGTGGACAGGTCCCCTGTAAAGAGAGAGATGACATCTTTTCCATCTATAAGTCGATGATTCATTGTTTAATTGATGGCCTCATGTCCTGCATCATAATATATTATATGTGCATGTTTGAAGATCAAGTCTTTCCTCAGTGCGTATGGATTTGACCATATAGTATGTTATTTACCGTTGTCTCACGGTAAAAAAAAACCTAGAAAGCTTCTTTCGAGGAAACCTCAGTTTCTCTCGGGTGGGTGTTGAACGTATACTGCAATGGATTGGACAGCCAGCCCCTTTTAGTCACCCCACTGCCCTGCCCAGTGAAGGCTACGGCTGTAATCCCATAAAGTCTGGGGCTGGCCCTCTCCATCTTCACTCTGAACAGACGACACCGCTGAGCACTCCACTGACAGGTCAGTACCCTTCTCTTCATCCTATCTCTGGAACTTGCCAGACTTGACTCACTTGACTCGATCACCAGCGTTCCATCTTTCTTTTCCACTTCCAGTCATTGTTTTAACCTGCATCCACTTCTCCATTTCCCTTTTGAACGCTCATTGCCTTCAATGCTTCTCCTTTCCCTGGCAGTCACTCCGTGTGTCACACTGTGCCATCCCAACCTTACTTGCTCACTTACTTGCTCAGACTCAGGCACACACACAGTCGTATGGAGTGACATAGTGTGAGAATCGCAATGTCATTGTATGTATGTAACAGACATATTTATGTTGATGCTGCAGTTCTTTCATTTCGGACATTAGTTTGATTGTCTTGTATAGAAGTGAAGTATGCTGTGCAATTTAAATACCAAATAGATATTATTTGAGACTGGCTGACTTGGAAAGCACATTTCTTGCAGATTAAGAGCAGGCTACTGGCACTGAATAATTATTTAAGAGCGGTGTCATCTTAGCTTGAGTGGTCAGCCACCCATAAAAGTTTAAACAGGTGCAGCACTGTACCTTTCCTGTCTTACTTTGTGGACTGCAAAATAATTCTGTTCGGGATACACCCTACCGTACCACAGTATACAGACAAGCCTAACTAAGGACTCAGATGGCTGAGCGGTGAGGGAGTCGGGCTAGTAATCAAAAGGTTGCCGTTGTGTCCTTGGGCAAGGCACTTCACCCTACTTGCTTCGGGGGGAATGTCCCTGTACTTACTGTAAGTCGCTCTGGATAAGAGTGTCTGCTAAATGACTAAACTAAATGTAACTGGCTTCCTGGTTCTCCTAAGGCAGCACACACCAGTTCAATGTATGCATGTATATACTGACACACTGAAGATGTCTAATGTTGCTTTCAGCATGGGACACAAAAACACAATTGTGCTGTTGTCACAATTGTTATATTTGGTCTCATAGTTTTAGAGGAAACCACTAGGTTTACCTTGAGACCCTTCATGCCGACAGGAAAGACATGACCATGAGCGTGACTCCAATTAGCAGAGGTAGAACAAGTTCTTCTCCTCAAAAGTTCTGGCAGGTCAAGAGTTGTCCTTGGTTACAAATGAACCGTCTTTTCCACGTAATGAGGGTAAGCTATCCTTCCAGTAGTTAATAACTACTAGGTAGTAACTAAGATTATGTTCTAAATTGATAAAAATGGGTAGGTAAAGGTGAAAAAAAGATTTTAAAAGAAATTACCCCAAAATAGCAAAGGTTTCACTGTTGAGGTAAAGCTTCAGAGAGAGACAGAAAGAAAAGCATCCAAAAGATTATTCGAAAATGTTTCGTTTATCCTAAACCTTTAACCTTTCTGTAAATTAAATGCTTTGACCTATAATCCATGGGGCTGGAACACGTATAAAATATGTATTTGAAATATTATTATTACATTTACATTTAGTCATTTAGCAGATGCTCTTATCCAGAGCGACTTACAGTAGTTACAGGGACATTCCCCCCCGAGGAAAGTAGGGTGGAGTGCCTTGCCCAAGGACACAACATAATTTGACACAGCGGGGAATCGATCCAGCAATCTTCTGATTACTAGCCCAACTCCCTCACCGCTCAGCCATCTGACTCCCTATAAAGTTAATGTATTTACTATACCATCTAATCATCTGACTCAGTCGCCTACTACTGCAATGCAATAGAATAGAATGTTTTAAGTAGACATTTCAATTTCATAAATCGGGGACCACTGTTATGTGCCCACTGACATGGGTCAAAGTCTGGGTGCAGTTCTATCTAATTATTACATTTGTGGCACGAGTTTTCTGTTTTGCCCGTCACATAGTCAGACTAGTCCTAACCACTAAAAACACATGTCAGAAGAGCAATTCTTAGTCTTTGGCTACCAAATCAAATCAAAACTATCTCTGTGAAACCAATTACTGTTCATTGAGCCACAACGATGCTTTTGTTCCGCTATGACCTGCAACACAAGTCCAGAGTAAAGTAACATATGGTCATTAAATGATTACAGTAACCTTGTGATCCGGATGGCAGTACAAGCCCTTTCATGGAAACATAATGAATGGTGATCTTATGAGAGATTAGTGGCTCCAATTGTCCTACAAGTCACAACACATAAAAAAGAATGCAATTATGCTAATCTAGAATCTTCTGCATTCCTGTAGGCAGTGGGAAGGACTTAAGACGAAATGTCGGACCGCTATGACTGCCATGAGTGCAAGGAGTCCCTGTATGGGCGGAAGTACGTTCTCAGAGAAGACAGCCCCTACTGTGTGAAATGCTACGAGAGCCTCTTCTCCAACACCTGCGAGGAATGCAAGAAGTTCATTGGCTGCAGTAGCAAGGTGGGTCCAACACTCCTCGTCGATTGGCTACCCCTGTGCACTTCCTGGAGCCTCTCGATTTAGTCCAAGCCACAGGAACGACATTGGCGGGCGGCATGTTTGACAGCGACGCCTACTTCCGACCAAAAACCCGATCCTTCTTTTTCACCTGTTTCAGGATCTGTCTTACAAGGAACGCCACTGGCACGATGAGTGTTTCCACTGCTTCAAGTGCAGCCGCTCCCTGGTGGACAAGCCCTTCTCCACCAAGGACGAGCAGCTGCTGTGCACCGACTGCTACTCCAACGAGTACTCCTCCAAGTGCCATGAGTGTAAGAAGACCATCATGCCAGGTGAGAACCGACAAACTGTTATTCGGGTCAGAGCAACCAAAAACTGAGTTGATGACTGTATATATGTGCTTGAATGAACTGTATAAAACAGCTCTCGAAAATGACTGGGGGGAATGATTTGAGATTTTGAGGAGGGGGATTGTGGGTTTGGCAATCTTGGGTATCAACGGTTCTTTGGTTCAAACTAACCAAGCTGTGTGACCAGACACAGGTCCCCTACCATCCTGACAGACACAACATCAAAAAAGCATGTTTTTCAGGCCTACCTTTGTCTCTCCACCTCTCCCTCTTTGTTCCTTCTGTCTTCTCTCTCTCCCTGAATGTCCCTCTCTGGTCCTCAGGCTCCAGGAAGATGGAGCACAGGGGCAACAGCTGGCATGAGGCCTGCTTCACGTGCCAGCGCTGCCAGCAGCCCATTGGAACCAGGAGTTTCATCCACAAGGACAGCAGCAACTACTGCTTGCCATGCTACGAGAAGCAGTTTGCTATGCAGTGCATCCACTGCAAGAAGGTAATCATAAAACGAAAAGGAAAGTGCACGCCAGAGAATTAATAATGCTTTCTTTGCACTTTTGAAACATGATAACCCAATTTACTGGCACATGCTACTTGTTAAATGAAGGATATCTCAAACTGGGCAATGAAGACCCCAAAAACATCCTGTGACTTCCTGTTCCTTGTTTTTTAGCCAATCACCACCGGTGGGGTGACCTACCGTGACCAACCCTGGCACAAGGATTGTTTCCTCTGCACTGGGTGCAAGCAGCAGCTGTCTGGTCAACGGTTCACGTCCCGTGACGACTTTGCCTACTGCCTCAATTGTTTCTGCAACCTGTTTGCCAAGAAGTGTGCTTCCTGCACCACCCCGATCAGCGGTACGACCTCGACTCACCCACATATCTCCACGTCCATCAGTCCGGTCACGCTGTGCATGACAGTGACTATGCAACTCATTTGTCCAGGGACGTCCACCGCGATTTCAATCTTTGCCACTCGAGTTTTCGATCTCTCCTGTATCTTCGATCTAATTCTATTAGTGCGTTATTACATTAGTAGTCAGGAGTTATTTGGTAGGAATGTCATGTCGAGGTTGACTCAAATTCCATTTCGGTTGTCTAGGAAAGTCACCCTTGACTTGCTGGCCCCCCAACCGGCCACTATCTTCCTGTACTGATGCTTGTGCTTATACTGATGCTTGGTAGCGACTTTCTGTCTCATCGAGATCATTTCCAATTTATATGTTGTTTCCTGTCGTCATTTGTACTTGTTCTCTCTGTGTTCTTGAATGTATAAGGAAGATTAAGGGAGGTATTCAACTCTTCATCGGCCTCATAGGGAACTTTCTTTCATCATTAATGAAATCCAATTCCATTTCTGTCATCGTTAACCTGGCATCCCCCACAACCCTACGGTCCCTGTTGTGTCCCAGGTCTGGGAGGGAGCAAGTACATCTCGTTTGAGGAGCGCCAGTGGCACAACGACTGCTTCAACTGCAAGAAGTGCTCCGTGTCCCTGGTGGGGCGGGGCTTCCTGACGGCCCGCGACGATATCCTGTGTCCCGAGTGCGTCAAAGATGTCTGAGAGATGTCGACCAAGATCACCTTCGCTTCCACCGACGAGTGGAGCACCGCAGGTGTCACAGCCAGAGAGCCGAGAAAAACAATAATCGCACTAACACTTGATCCCGTGAACCTCCTATTTCTCTAACTCAGATTAACCCAATGTTCCCATTTAGGGAGGATTTGTATACTGATGGATTTGTTTGATTGAAATGATCATAAAGCTGAATCAGGAGCTATTATATGAATCAATTAAAATATTCATACTAACCCGTTCAGCAATATAACGTAACTCTTTTGTTGAACACATTTATTCTAATTTAACACTAACCAGATATAATTTATGTTAAAGATGAGAAATGTAATGACACAAGCTTATGTGATTCAAGAAATAAAGACACTGTTATGCCATTCACAGTTTACAGTGTCCTTTTGTAAAGGTTTTTTTGTGATGCCAGAATGGATGAAACGCACAGCAAACTCAGCCCAAAGGAATGAAAAAGTACATTGTGGCAACCGGGGTCCTGTAGTAGCCATTAGAACATTAGTCACATTAGAGTGACATTAGAGTCCAAAGGGAAAGCACATGACTGTACCAGTTATGGCAGACAGAGAGATTCTAGACATGGCACAGACAGGACATAGACCTATTATCAAGCAGACCAAGCACCAACGATGTTTAAAGATGGCGGCCTGTTAGTTTCTATGGAAAGTGGCGCATTAAAGCTCTAAAGACAAGATACGGGCTGCACGATGCTGAACTTTCTGGATCATGCGGTCTTGCACTGCAGTGTCCCGCTGTGCTCCTGGCTTCTTAATAGGTCGATGGCATCTTTTGACGTAAGCATTTTTGACGAAAGCAAAACAAATGGAATGGTAGCTTTCACATTTCGGAGTTGTTTCAAACTCAGCAAAATTCAGCAAAAACTCCTCTATGAAAAACAGAAATTTGAGCCTGGTTTGAGAACATTATTTTTTTGGGGGGGTGGGAGATAGTTTGGGGATATTTTGACTTGACTTAATAGAATAAAATCACCGGAATGAGTGTCAAATCAGAAATGCAATACCACCAAGATTGATTGGGCCTTTGTTTCAAACTGAGAAGCTGGGGATGGGGGCTTGAGACGAGACTGCCACGAGCGACGTGGCCACAATCCCAGTTCCATACTGCCCTCTTATGGCAGCATGGGGAAACACAACATTAAGGAACTTTCCAGGAAAAGGTTCCATGCACTTCTTTCCCCCAAAAACACCCTTTTTCCAAGAAAGAAATGTCACATGCCCCAGTAATTGATCAAACCTACTGAGTGTAAGTATGCAACATTCATCCAATCGCCAAACTCCAACTCTGGTATTTAGCACAAAGTACTTTGGCCCAGCATGCTAAGCCAATGTGACCGGCCCAAACTACAGTCAGTTCCCTGCCAGCGCCACAGTCTAGCCAGTAGCCCACTGACTGGCAGAGGGAAGAAAGGCCTGATTAAGCCTAATGGAGGGTTAGGGTTAGAGGATCATCTATCAGAGTACCATCTGGGGGGCAATCTCCAGGACTTCCTGGGTCTTCTGGAGGTCGAATTACAATGCGGAGGCTAAATGAAGGACGGAGACCAAGAGGGGTTGAGTGGAGGAAGATCTGTAAAGAGTAAAAGTAGATACAGATGAGGCAGGAGTATTGAAAGAGGCTGGTGGGGGGGGGGGGGCAGGGGGGGGGGACTTTAGCCCGGTTGGTGCTTGGTATGGGCTCTGGGTGGAGCGGATTTGTGGCGGGCGCAGTCATGTGGGGATCAGCATCCGAAACTCCACATAATCCTTTGCAGAGAGGGAGGGAAGGAGAGAGAGAGAGAGCAAGCACGAGAGAGAAAGAAGGGGATTTCACTTCGGACCACTCCGAGGCACGAAGCGTCGGTCGCGACACAAAAAGCCAGACCCTGGGGCCTCTAGCCACACCAAAAAAGTCTCGACCCGTCTGAACCTGGGACCTGGTCCTCCTGGTGTGCGGTGCCGTTCTCCTGAAACCATGGCCCAGTCTGACGCCAGACTCAGCCAAGACCTCGCCAACGGAACGCTCGTCCACGGCTCCGTGGGAGCCTCCTCAGATCCGGACAGGCGGAAAAACTGGGACGAGGAGGAAGAGGACGAGGAGGACGAAGAGGTGGAGCTGGCCGAGGAGGTCGGGGAGGACAGCGAGATGACGCGCGAGGAGGAAGGCGCGACGGGGGCGGGCGGCGCCGCCGGGGACACGAGCCTCCGAGTTGACGGCACCGGGGAGACACAGGGAAAGGAGAGGGGAGGCGAGGAGACGGAGGACAAAGAGCCACACGAAGAGGGGGCGACGGGGGTCGAGGGGAAGCAGGCGCCGGGCGAGGAAGAGGTCGAGGGAGAAGAGGGAGAAGAGGCGCAGGCGGTGCCTGTGCTCGCGAGAGGAGACGAGCAGGAGCGCGGCGACGTCGGCCACCAGGCGGACGAACGAGCGGACGGGGAAACAGCGCTGGAAAGTGGCGCTTGTGTGATCGCTCTTCCCCTGATTTCATCTGACACGTCTGACCTGGACACAGGGGAAAGGAGCGCAGGGCCGTCCGCCGGGGAGAGGAGAGGAGAGGAGGAAGAAGTCGGAGGGGGAAGGAAACAGGAAAAGGAGGGAGGACAGTCAGAAGAAAATGTGTCAGGTGGAAGAGAAACAAACAGTCCCATTGACACATCCCAAGAGACAGACCAGGGCCACGGTAAGGTGTCAGAGGGACTAGGGTTTATTGTCGACGAGGTCGAGAGGGAAAAGGAGGAGCCTTCGACAGAGGCTGAGGAACTGCAGCCTGAGGCGCCTGTTGATGATGGAGCAAGGTTCGGAACGCGTGTGGAATCAGGTGTAACCGGCGACGACGTCATAGAGAGGAGCGGAGCGCTTGAGGAAGCAGATGTGCCCTTCAGCCAATCCGCCGGTGTCAGCGAGACTGGGGAATACACAGGAGTTGGGTTTGAGAGTCACGCGACTGACCGCTGTCAGATGTCGCCTCCTGGCGATGAGGTCAGAGTCACAGAGGAGGCGTGGGACGCCCGGGGCACAGGAAGAGAGAGGAGCCAGGAAGTGGGGGAGAATGAACACTCCATCAGTGACGCCTTCCCAGAGAGAGAGGCGGACGGCAGCCAGCTGAAAACCGACTTCGACCTAAACCAGCCGGGAGTGAACCTCCCTTACAGCGAAGCGCAGGTGGAGAAGACCACAGAGGAAGTGGCCGGGGCGGAAGAGGAGGGGCTTCAGGATGCTGAACCGCCGCCCCCGCCACCCCTGACCGACATGGAGGCAGTTGAAAACGAACAACAGGAAGCCCCAGAGCGGCAGCAGCTCGATAGTGTCCTTCCACCTGTCGAGGGGGCGGAGGGAGGGGCCCAGAGCGGGAAACAGCCTCGACCCAGCGAGAGCGAGGAGGCCGAGGGAGGAGATCTGAAGGAGGGTGTTAGCCAACAGACGGAGGAGCGCTGCCAGGTGGCTGCGGATGACGGGGACAGGCGAGCCGGGGGAGGGGCCGGGGGGAGGGAGGAGCAGCCGGGGGATAATGCGGTCACAGGGACGGACCCAGGGAGCGGTCGAGTGCAGACGGAGGGGGGAGAGGATCACGAAGCGGTGGGGGGAGAGGAGAGAGGAGGCACGGAGGAGCGGGGAGGGATTTCACCGGACCCGAGGGACGGCGAAGGAGAGGAGCAGCCGCCTGTTGCCGAGGAGACGAGGAGCGGGCAGGAGGAGCACGGGGATTTCGTTCACGTCGAAGAGGCTCTCGAGGTGGACGAGGGGGGAGACTCGCAGAGGGGACAGCCAGGGGAAGCCACTTTGGAGGACTCCCCGTCTGGAGAGGAGGGAGGGGCTCAGCAGATGGAAGAGCCAGGAAAGGTCACTGAGGGTGCGACAAAGGAAGCGCGGCGTGGGGCTCAGGGGGTGCAGCGACCAGTGTCAGTCCTCCTGGATCAGCCAGACTCCAGGGAGGAAGGAGGGGTTGAGATGGCGGAAGAGCCCGTGACCGTTCTGGATGAGGAGGAGTCAGCGGAACACCCAGAGCCTGTCACTAAAGATGAAGAGGTAAACACAGAACTTGGGGAGGGGGGAGAAGGGAAGAAGTCAGAAGTCGGTGGGGAAACCACAACGTCAGTGGAGGTGAGAGCCATGGAGTCCTCCCAGCCCCCCCTAAGGGTGGGAGCAGAAGGGGACGAGAAAGACCTCGCGAGACCCAACGCCTCGGTGGAGAACGGCCTCCGGGAACGGAAGGAAGTCCAACGCGAGAAGGAGGAGCTCACGTCCGCCGGAAGGAAGCCCACCTCCCTCCGGAGAGACACCGAGTGGATCACCAAGAACTCCTCCCCCGAGGAGAGCCGCGCCCCGCCGCCGAAGGACGACTGGATCAAGGAGCTGAGGGAGGCGATCGAGGAGGAGGCCCGGTCGCCCAAACGGAAGGCGGACCCCGTGAAGAAGAAAAGGGTGGTCCTGATCGAGGAGACGCCGAGGAGGGAGGAGACGAGGGAGGAGGCGAGGAAGACCACGGAGGAGGGGAAGGAGAAGCCCAAGAAGTCGGTGAGGGTGGAGAGCCCCCGTCCTCAGCGGGAGAACAGCGGCGGGCCGGACCCGCAAGAGTACGAGCTCTCTCTCTACGTCAAGGTAAGGCCAGGCGGAAGAACGTTTCTCCCAACTCTCTCTGACCTCTGTCGGTTCCGTGAGATGGTCTCTGGTGTTCTGCATTCACAATCTGCTTGTTTGATCCTGGGCTCTAGCATGGTGCTGTAGAACTTGTTTGGCTGGAGATGTAGATAGCTCCAGCCAAACAACAGCTTTGTAAATGATAATCATTTGGTTATTTAGCTTTGATCCAAAGCAACATACACAAGGGGATTTGAACCTGCAACCTCTTAATTTGTGGTCGAGTGCTCTACCACTGTAGCCTGGCTCTGTCCTACTACGTACTTCCGCTCAATTTTCATTTTGCTTCTGTACTAGGTCTGGCCATGAGATACGTAAGTCAGATGTTTCAGGTTAATTTTCTACCGGCCAATCAGCGAACAGAGGAAGTGGCTGAGAACGATGACGTTGATGTCGTGCGCTAGTTTGTGTCAGAGCCTGTTTAAGGATATATATTACTGGTTTGTGTTGAAGTTCCGTAATGGCGGTGGAGAAAGATGCGAGCTAAGCCATTCGGTCCGTTGTGGCAATGCTGCCGAATATCCAACAGCTAAAGCCAGAGCAAGAACACATTTTGCTGGTGACCATGATGTTGAGGTTATGGCAGATCAAGGTGGCTCTCAATAGTTCAAACAAACTTCAACAGAGTACTCGCCTACAAGGAAGTCAACGCTTGTCAAGGGAGCGAGCCCAGACTCTCTGTACAAGTGAAATGTACGAGAGTCTGGTTAGGACCAGGCTACTACCACTGACCTATGTCCAACCAATCAAAAACACCACTTCACCATGACACCATGTCATTGGGTAGACAGTAGACAGGTGGCTGGTTTGCATTTCTGAGACACTGGGCTGTCGTGTGTTTTGGCTTTGGATAGGTTTGTGTGAGGCCTAATCATTCTTGTTTACAGTTCACATCTCTCATGTTGTTATGGACGTGTTGCCAGTGTTACATCACCCAGGTAAGGGAGCGAGGTACAGCACATGTCAGTTGTTGTCGTAGTCATGGCTTCTTGACAACATGTAGTAGGCAGAGGTAAGTGAGTGAAGGTCAAGTGTAGAGGATTGAAGAGTTTGTTGGTTGTTGTCTAGAGTGACAACAACCACATTTCAGCTCCAGCCCGTTGATAAGAGCTTTATAGTGCCAGGTGAGAAGACAGATAACAATCAGACCATGAAAAATCTCTCTCTCTCTCTCTCTCTCTCTCTCTCTCTCTCTCTCTCTCTCTCTCTCTCTCTCTCTCTCTCTCTCTGTCTGTCTGTCTGTTTCTCTCTCTCTCTCACCTAATCCAATCAGATTATTGACACCAGAATGTCAACAGTGTCCTGAATCCACCAGAATCAAAACCTTCTGTCAGGGATGGTATGGGACATGGTGTCTGTCCTATTCTCTTAGCTAGCTGCTAGTATCAATATAGTGTGGTGCTTGAAGTGCCTGCTGCTCTGAGGGAAGTTGATGCTAGCCATGTCCGGCCTTAACTTAGCTTCTTAGGAGATCATTATGTAAGTGTCTGCTCTGTGTTGGTCAGTTGGTCAGATAAAAGACACAAGCTAGCCAAATCCCTTGCTAAGTTTAGAGGACAACATGCAGATAGCTACTGTATGTTCCTGTCGCTGGCAAAATCTGTTCTTGTCAGCAGCTTGTGAGAGGTTGTCTGGATTTGATCTGCTGTGTAAACATTGTGAATTGTAGACTAATCGAACTCTTGGACCAGCATGTTGATACATCGATTGTAACATGTTTCCATTCCCGTCACGCTCCTGAGTGTAGAGTCGGCGTGGGTTTCAGAATGAGAGGCACTCTTTGTGTTGTGTGCGTGTTTGCTTGTAATCGCACCTTGATCTCCTTATCTCATCTCATTAAGAGAGTGATATCCTAATCCTTCCCCTTTCTGGCTAATTGCTCTCTCTCTCTCTCACACACACACACACACTGACATGGTGGCCCACACTGCCCCATGCGTGCCTGATGTGTGTATACTGGATAGTTAAAAGCTACTCCTTTTGGACACGCATACAAACGTACTGGGCTAAACTAAAACTCAGACACCCAACACTGTTCACAACCTTCATTTACTGTACCTCGAACCATGAACCAAATACCAAGCATGTAAGCGACGTTAGCCATAGTCTTAACACCTGCTGTCAGAAATCTGTTGGCGTAGCTCTGAGGTCCTGGGGAACACAGCACCACATTCCGTTGTGAGGCCACGGTGGTCTGGGGTCCAGCGCCCGAGGCTCTAAGCCTGGGGAAAAATGTCCTAATAACCTGGCTGGTTCTTTCTAGGGTGGGTCACCAACACAATGGCTGCCTTTGTCTCTGCCCCAGGGGGGAGCCGTGGCCTGAGGCAGTGAGGCATGCTCATGTGGCCCGGGAGGCAGGAGGTCGGAGTCAGGAGACGGAGGGGCCGTAGGAAAGAAATGAGCAGGGTGGAGGTTGGGTGGGGCGGGGGGTTGGGTGGAGGTGGTTAGATGATTGAAAGGCAGGCGGTAGGGGGCCAGAGGCAGGAGGTGGAAGGTGGGGGACATTGAGCTGGAGGTTTTGGGGCGTGAGGCCGGGGCTGGGGAGGTGGAGGACAGAGGGCTGGGGAGGTGGAGGACAGAGGGCTGGGGAGGTGGAGGACAGAGGGCTGGGGAGGTGGAGGACAGAGGGCTGGGGAGGTGGAGGACAGAGGGCTGGGGAGGTGGAGGACAGAGGGCTGGGGAGGTGGAGGACAGAGGGCTGGGGAGGTGGAGGACAGAGGGCTGGGGTGGTGGACGGTTTGGGGTGTGGAGGGTTCAGATTGGCAGTCTTCACCATTCTCTTCCTCTCTGCCTCTCTATCTTTGTATCTCTCTCTTTGCCCCCCCCCCCCCCACCCTCCTTTCTCTAAGCTGATTAGATGTTAGACCTGCTGCTTGGAAGCTGACTCGGTGACACGGGGACAGAGGGGGTTACTGGAGCCTTTATGAAACACCTCATCTAACGGCCACGTAGAGACTCACACACACACACTCACACGCCTGCGCACACTCACAATGTTGTGGCTCATTGAGTTGTTTACAGAGCTGTAGATATACATGTATGTGTCTTTGCATGTATGTCTGTGTGTGTGTGTGTGCATGCGTGTGAGTACAGTAGGAGTGTGTCTGTGTGTGTGTTTGAATGCATGGGTATACATATCTCTCGTGCGTGTGAAACAAGATCTTCTACAATCTCAGCTTAGTGGGAGGCAAAGATGCTTTCACAGTTGAGAATTCCATAGACGCCCACTCACGGACCTCAGAACAGACTTTGCACTGTTCTGCTTGCCCACACAACAACAAAAGCCACAGAAACTGACTCCATGACAGTTAGACCTGAAGTTTGTTCGTTATGTGGCGCCAGATAGATTTTGGTGATTCAATTAAAATTGGTACAGTAGACCAAGGCAGTGTAGCATTGGTGTATTGCAGAAATAGTAAACTACATTAGTGTGCCAGTATCACAGAATTTGTTGTGCTGTTCCGAAGGCTGTGGTTGATTAAGGTTTAACAGATTATCTGGAGATTTGACATCACACTCTACCACGAAAGTGATCCAAGATGCTGAAAGCACCAAAGCGCTCGCATCGAAAGAACATGAAAACATTTTGACCGACGCGCAAGTCCTTTTACCGAGCACACGCTCTCTGTCACTCGCGACCAAAACATCTGATTCCAGGATGAATGCCTCATGAGAGTGCACCAGGGTGAGAGAGGCTAACACCCAGACAATGGGTCTCTTCACAGTTAGCCACGTGTGCTAACAAAAGAGAGAGTGTGTTGTTTAACCATCTCACTCTCCCACCCCTGTCCCCTCATCGCACCCCTCCGGCCCAACGCCCACCCACACACCCAGAACTGGGTCCAACTGCACCCAGACACAGAGCAGTCTCTCTGGGCAAGGGATCCACACATCTCATGCCTGGGCTGCAACAGAATCCGATTAATAACAGACCTGACTGGGCAGAAGAAGGACTTTACTGCAGACTGGGTCTATGTTGCCAGTTGAGGACAGACGTGAGATGAGAAGTGGCTTTTTCGTCCTTTCGCTTATCGACTTGCAATGGCAGTGGATTCGTCATGCTTTGCGTATTCAAGGAAGAGTCATTTTGTGTGTCATTTTAGTCATCAGTAGGTCGTCAGCTTTTAAAAGTTGTCAGTGAGTGAGGTCATCATAGAGGAGGCGGAGCTTGTCTGGCAGGGCTCTTCCCCTTTCAAGCATACCTTGATCCGGATTGGTCGAGATGGCCTGGTTTGACATAGCAGCCAAAAAACTGGGATTTCCCACCATAGAGCTTTTTGTAAAGGTAAGATAGTCAGCAATGGAGAACCCCCTGTTGGCTGTATGTATGTGTGTGTGTGTTAAAACGGTTTTTGTGTGTGTGTGTGTGAATCGTCAGGCTGGCAGTGATGGGGAGAGCATCGGCAACTGTCCCTTCTCCCAGAGACTCTTCATGATCCTGTGGTTGAAAGGGGTCATCTTCAACGTCACTACTGTGGACCTCAAGAGGTGCAACACACACACACACACTGCAAATATTATTTTTTTCCAGTGCCGATACAGAAAGCATGGAGGAGTTTGTATGTTTTAAAAGTGGTCCTTTTTAATAAAAGAATGTCTAAACGCACTGTCTGGTGGATGTGTTCTCCAGGAAACCAGCCGACCTTCAGGACCTTGCCCCTGGAACAAACCCTCCGTTTGTGACGTTTAACGGGGAAGTGAAGGTGGACGTCAACAAAATCGAGGAGTTCCTGGAGGAGAAACTCACACCGCCACGGTAAATGCCTTTACCAACTACTAACTACTTCCTGTTCACTGTTTCACCAAGGGTGATTGGTCCGTGCTGGTCCCTCATTGGCCAGTAACGACCTCTTGGACCAATCCAGATGCCTGATGCAGCATGCGTTTTCCTCGACTCAGGTACCCTCGCCTGGCAGCCGGACACCCGGAGGCCAACACTGCAGGCATCGATGTGTTTGCCAAGTTCTCAGCCTACATCAAGAACCCCCGCAAAGACACTAACGACGGTATGGAGTCAGGTCAAGGTGGCGCCACTTTGGAAGGTATCTGTGTTGGTGTGGCTTCAGTCTGAGCTTAACCTGTATGTGTGTGTGTATGTGTGTGTTTAGCTCTTGAAAAGGCTCTGCTGAAGTCTCTGCAAAGGCTCGATGGCTTCTTGCGGACCCCGCTATCGGACGAGATCGACGGGAACAGCGCGGACAGAGCCCTGGAGTCGTCCCGCTGTTTCCTGGATGGGTCTGACCTGACCCTGGCAGACTGTAACCTGCTGCCCAAACTACACATCCTCAAGGTACAAGTTCACTGAGGAACAGCTGTTCCAACATGGCAGTCTGACCTTGGTACATCTCTCCCAGAACAGAGGTGTGTCAGTGAAGTTCATGTAAGAAGCAAGATGTGCTTGCCACGACACAAACGATGCCAGAAGGTCGTACGATTTATTCATGGTTCATTACTCATTGGATCATAAGAGTTAAGATTCTTGAAATTGGATGTGGGATTGTTCTGATTTGACCCGTGCTTCATTCTCCCCTTGTTGCTAGGTGGTTGCCAGGAAGTACCGTGGCTTTGAGATCCCAGCCGACATGACAGGGGTGTGGCGATACCTGAACCACGCCTACCAGAGGGAGGAGTTTATCAACACCTGTCCTGCCGAGAGGGAGATCGAATTTGCCTACTTGGATGTGGCCAAACGGATCAAGTAGAAAGGGGGAAGGTTGAGAATTAAAAGGACCAATTCCAAAACGTTTCCTCTCACCCTTTACTGGGATGTTGATGACTCTTGATGAGTGCATGGGTTGGTGGATAGGACAGTCGTGTTCAATTTTTACATTTAGTTTGGAATTGGACCATAGCATTCAAAACAAATACGTGTGTTTGAATGTATGTTTGTGTGTATGTGTGTGTGTGTGCGTGTGTGTGTGTACTCACAGGTTGGGTTTCACAGTGGTTGTGTTGTACTGTCCGATGTCAATATGAGACCCATAGATTGATCAGGTCTACATGAAGAACAATGCTTTTAGTCCATTATTAGTACAATACTGGACATATGTTTGTCCAGTACTGGTCCTAATCTACAATGTGTACAATATCAAGGTCTATTGGATGGGCAACATACTGTAGTCAGAGTATATTGCAACAGACTCCAAATCCCTGAGAGCATGTCTGAACTACATGAAGCAACCATTACCATTTAGGCTCCATGCTGCATTGTAAGAGTAATTGTAAACAGTACACCTGTCATCATTTTCATTGTGAATCCGACACTATGGCCTTGACCACCATTTATTATTATGTACCTATTTATGCATCGGAATCATTAACATGAGAAAGTCTCTCTCGATTAAAATCAACGTATTTTAGTTCTTTCTATTTTTTTTTTGTTCGTCAATCAGAGTGGATAGACTGACAAGTTGCAAGGACCAGGATCTGCCAGTTGTCTACTTGTCCCTTTTATAAAAAGCTAACTGTACTCCCTATCACTGTACCAATGATAACATCACTGCTTCTACTAACGAATTGATCATGCTTAAATGTCTTATTTGTGTGTACTGATGGACTGTCGGGACAGAGATGGGCGGGGCTTGATGTTGAGTAGCAAACCTGATTGGGCATTCCCTGGCCATGTGATGGACTCTGGTGGCCATTTTGTTTTGTGGCGTACATGTGGAACTATATGCACCAAAACCAACACCCACACAGCCCTGTGTACATGCCTTACACCCCTCAGCAGAGGGAGTCATATTAAACTGATATCAGATCACTGCTGTGCTCGCGTGTGTGTCTTGTCAGGGTCTCTCTTGGTTTAGCCTGGGTGGAGGGTTCCCAAGAAGTGACACAGAGGTCAAAGGTCATCCAGGTTCAGGATATGCAGGCTGAAGGATCTGGATGTTTGGTGTTGTCAGGAAACAGCACAGCTATGTGAAAGTAGGACAACGCAGACTTCAGATATGAAGACATAGTGTCAGCAGTGAAGTGAAGTACTTTCACCCAGAAAAACATGGATGTCATGCACTGAAAGACTATAGTCAAGTAGACCTTAGATGTCCTTGGATTCTAACGGTTCAGGAGAGCTTCTTTTTAAGTTTGGGGAGCCCTGTTTCCAGGGGAACATGGACACTTTTTGTGTCCTTTCTGTGGAACACTAAACCCAAAAGCCCTAGTATCAACAACTATCATTTTACAGCCCAGAATACACATGGCTGCTATGGTAACAAACACTCCAGGAATCCCAGAGGCTTTCACACAGTATGTAGATTAATACTGAGTGTGAAGGCTGAGAGACAGCGTGAACATCCGACATGTTTGAGGTAGTTAAAGCGCATTCCTACCACCATGTCAACATCATCTCTACTGCACAGTCCCATTCACCCAAGGTTCACATGTAAAACAACTTGCTTTTTTGGGACCAAGGTGTTCTCTGCCTTAGCTGTGTACTCTGCAATAGCTGCAGTGAAGCAAACAAGAACTTGACCTTGCGACACCCTAGGGAATTCACTGGTCTTTATGAAGACATATGACTCAACTCATTGACTGGCCACCATTTTGTTCAAGTCCACAATGAACAACTAGGAGAGTGAGATGTAGAAAAATAAACTTGTCTTTATTGTCCCGGATGTTTTGTCATGCTGGTGTCATCTTTATTTGAGCTGGCCCACGAAGGGCCTCGCTCCAGGTTAACAGGCTTTCATGCACGAGTACACACGTCTGATTGGTCAGTACTGTTATTGATGAGCCAATGAAAAAGGTAGGCACTGGCGCCTGCCCTCCCGATGCCTCGACGCTCAGGTTGCCAAGCGCCAGGGTCGTGGTGAAGAGATCTTGGAGGGTTTTGGAGAGGGGCAGGGGGTTGGGGAAGTGTGGGTGTATGTTAACAGGTGGAAGGGATGGAAGGGGGGGTTGATAGAGAGATGGGAGGGTCACTGAAGAGGGGTCAGTTCTGGGAGCAATACTTCCAGAAGCATACTGTGGTGGAGAGACGAAAGATAAACAGAGACAGAAAGACAGAAATATGATGTTATTTTTTTTAAATTACATGTTTTTCAAGTATAAAAAGGGTATTAGAAAACACGTGAATGACCCCTGACCTCTCACCCTCACCTCTCTTATTGGGCTTCTTCGGCTGTGGAGGGAGGGACTTCTTGAAAGCCCAGCTGCTAGGGTCAATGTGATCCGTGCTGGCTTTGAAAGCATTACCACCGGCTTCCATCGGAGGCACTGTGGTTGTTTTCACACTGTCCTCTGCAGTCACCTGAGGACAAAGAAGAACAGACATCCTACTGTCAGTGGAGGTGTTGTGTCAGTTATTGAAACCTAACCTATTGGATCTGACAACATTGGACATGTCTCACACATGAATATTATTTAGGGGAGTTTGGAAAACACAATATTAAAGAATGTTTTCATGTTTTGGTCGCACTATAGACTGCTCAATAATCCATCAAGTGTTTTTGAGGCTGCAATAGATACTTTTAAAATACTAAATTATTCTTACTCAGCTTCTCTATGAGTTCATGGTCAAATTTTGCTCAACGTTGCCCCCTAGGGTCACAACATGCAATGTGAGAGGGTGCTCTTTTCCAACGTACCCGTTTATTTTTCTTCCCGGAAACTTTGCCATTTGCTGAAACGTGACAAACAAATATTATTTGCGATAAGCAATTAGAAAGGTGTTTGGTGTGTGCACAGTGCGTGTGTGTGTGATGACTATCTTCCCTCACCTCTGGCCATCACAGTGATCCTCGTACTCCGGGTACCATTCCTCACCCTGTGGAGTTCCTCCAGAGCTGACAGCATCTTCAGGATCTGGGCTCGTCTACTTGGACTGCTTGGCAGTGGAGCCGTCCTCGTTTGTTTACCCAGACTGCTGGCCGCTGGCGTCGTCCCGTCGCCACGGGACGGGTTGGTTGTCATCGGCGACAGTTTCGGTTGTTTTATCCGTGCGTCTGCCGCTGACTTGGACCTCGCTTGTGCGTCCGACTGACTTGCGGACGGACCAGGAGGTTCGCTGTGCACTGAAAGACACAGCTGAGCGTTGACAAAGGTCACATCTAGGCTACCGTCTCAGTTTAGACACATCTAGGCTACCGTCTCAGTTTAGACAGCAAGATCTTTGGATTCTTTTAAGTCTTTAAATCGATTCCGTTTTGTGTGTTTTCATATACGTTGTGTGTGCGTGTGTGTGTGGGTGTGTGTGTGGTAAAGTGGGATCATCCTCTGTGTGTCACGGCAACGATAACTAAGCCACATTGTTCAGAGGAAGTCCCCTACGTCACACATAGCTCCAATCCCTCCCGTCACAACCCCTGGCAACACCTTAGCAACGCTCTGAGTGTGTGTATGTGTGTGTGTGTGTGGAGGCATGTTTGTACTGGCAGTCTAGTAGAAAAAGGAGAGTTCCTCTACTAGGTGAGTTCAGCAATCAAAGAGTAAGCCTCAGTTGAGTTCACGCTCGTGCTCATTCATCCGTCCATCCATCCATCCATCCTTACCTGGTTTGGTGAGGGTGGTGGGGGCCATGTCCACAACAGCTCCCAGAGCTAACATCACCATCAGACCAACGCCTGCCGGAAACACATGCATGACCGCAACTCAGTCGCTTCGAAATGTGCTTTGGACCACCAATTCTGGAGAACCACCACAGTCTGGTTCCCGTCGGGTTCCTCTGTTTGAAGTTGACGTTCCCCCCGTTTGTTCCTCAAAGAGCTGACTGAGCTCTGTCGTCCTCTGGTCCGAGACGTTCCAGATGTTCTCCCGTCCTGGTCGTCCAATCAGCCGCCGACTGCTCTGGCTCGTCAGGTGACTCTGTTTCTCTGCTCGATAACTTTAAAAGTAACTTTTCGTCGAGTCTGTCTGTCTGTCTTGCCTATCTGTCTCGTCTCACACACTTGTCGTTGGGCAGGGATGCGCCTCTGTGAAGAAGGCTTGTCAGGAGTTTGTGTGCGCGTGCGTTCGACTCGTGTGCGGTTGCCGCTTTGGTCGTTTCTGGCTCTCCGACTTGTCCCGTCACCTCTTTATAAACCCGGGCTGCACTTCTGACCGCGCAACCAACACCTAGCTGTCGACCAATGGTGATGCTTTGAGTCCGACCGGCTCCGCCCCCCAACTCTCGGCGGCGTGGTGACATTTGGAGTGTTTGGCGTCGCCAGCGTGGATGTG